>NC_048218.1:45160992-45372952 GCF_002007445.2 Ailuropoda melanoleuca | reverse complement strand
GACCCAAATTAATAAAATTATGAATGAAAAGGGAGAGGTCACAATCAACACCAATGAAATAGGAAGGATCATTAGAAACTTTTATCAACAGCTTTATGCCAAAAAATTAAACAACCTGGAAGAGATGGATGCCTTCCTGGAAACCTATAAACTACCAAGACTGAAACAGGAAGAAATTGATTTTTTAAACAGAGCAATTAATTATGAAGTTATTGAAGCACTGATTAAAAACCTTCCGAAAAACAAGACTTCTGCCTGATGGATTCCCCGGGGAATTCTACCACACATTCAAAGAAGGAATAATACCTATTCTCTTGAAGCTGTTTCAAAAAATAGAAACAGAAGAGGGGCGCCTGGGTGGCACAGCGGTTGGGCGTCTGCCTTCGGCTCAGGGCGTGATCCTGGCGTTGTGGGATCGAGCCCCACATCAGGCTCCTCTGCTATAAGCCTGCTTCTTCCTCTCCCACTCCCCCTGCTGTGTTCCCTCTCTCGCTGGCTGTCTCTGTCTCTGTCAAATAAATAAATAAAATCTTTATATAAAAAAAAATAGAAACAGAAGGAAAACTACCAAACTCATTCTATGAGGCCAATATTACCTTGATTCCCAAACCAGGCAAAGACCCCCTCAAAAAGGAGAATTACAGACCGATTTCTCTAATGAATATGGATGCCAAAATCCTCAACAAGATCCTTGCTAATAGAATCCAACAGTACATTAAAAGGATTATCCATCATGACCAAGTGGGATTCATACCTGGGATGCAAGCATGGTTCAACACTCGCAAATCAATCAATGTGATACATCATATCAACAAGAAAAGACTCAAGAACCATNGATAGATTATATCAGCAAGAAAAAAGCCAGAAATCATATGATCCTCAATAGATGCAGAAAAAGCATTTGACAAAATACAGTATCCTTTCCCGATTAAAACCCTTCCGAATGTAGGGATAAAGGGTACCTTCCTCAATCTCATAAAAACCATCTAGAAAAGGCTACAGCAAATATCATTCTCAATGGGAAAAGCTGGAAGCCTTTCCCTTAAGATCAGGAACACGACAAGGATGCCCACTCTCGCCATTATTATTCAACATAGTACTAGAAGTCCTTGCAACAGCAATCAGACAACAAAAAGGGATAAAAGGTATCCAAATCGGCAAAGAAGAAGTCACTGTCTCTCGTCGCAGATGACATGATACTCTATATGGAAAACCCAAAAGAATCCACCCCCAAACTACTAGAAGTTATAGAGCAATTCAGTAATGTGGCGGGATACAAAATCAATGCTCAGAAATCAGTTGCATTTCTATACACGAATAATGAGACTGAAGAAAGAGAAATTAGGGAATCCATCCCATTTACAGTAGCACCAAAAACCATATGTTACCTTGGAATTAACTTAACCAGAGATGTAAAGGATCTATATTCTAGAAACTATAAATCACTCTTGAAAGACATTGAGGAAGACACAAAAAGATGGAAAAATATTCCATGCTCATGAATTGGAAGAATTAACATAGTTAAAATGTCCATGCTACCCAGAGCAATCTACACTTTCAATGCTGTCCCGATCTAAATACCGATGACATTTTTCAAAGAACTGGAACAAAGAGCCCTTAAATTTGTGTGGAACCAGAAAAGGCCATGTTTCACCAAGGAAGTGTTGAAAAGGAAAACAAAGCTGGGGGCATCACAATGCCAGATTTCAAGTTGTACTGCAAAGCCATGATCACAAAAACAGCATGGTACTGGCACAAAAACAGACACATAGACCAATGGAACAGAATAGAGAACCCAGAAATGGACCCTCAGCTCTTTGGGCAACTAATCTTTGATAAAGCAGGAAAAAACATCCAGTGGAAAAAAGACAGTCTCTTCAATAAATGGTGCTGAGAAAACTGGACAGCTACATGCAAAAGAATGAAACTTGACCACTCTCTCACACCATACACAAAGATAGACTCCAAATGGATGAAAGACCTCGATGTGAGATAGGAATCCATCAAAATCCTGGAAGAGAACATAAGCAGCAACCTCTTTGACATCGGCCTCAGCAACTTTTTTCATGACACATCTCCAAAGATAAGAGAAACAAAAGAAAAAATGAATTTGTGGGACTTCATCAAGATAAAAAGCTTCTTCACAGCCAAGGAAAGAGTCAAAAAACTAAGAGGCAGCCCACGGAATGGGAGAATATATTCGCAAATGACACTACAGATAAAAGACTGGTATCCAACATCTACAAAGAACTTCTCAAACTCAACACACAAGAAACAAATAAACAAATCATAAAATGGGCAGAAGATATGAACAGACACTTTTCCAATGCAGGCATACAAATGGCTAACAGAAACATGAAAAAGTGTTCAAAATCATTAGCCATCAGGGAAATTCAAATCAAAACCACACTGAGATACCACCTTACGCCAGTTAGAATGGCAAAAATCGACAAGGGAAGAAAGAACAATTGTTGGAGAGGATGTAGAGAACGGGGATCCCTTCTACACTGTTGGTGGGAATGCAAGTTGGTACAGCCGCTTTGGAAACCAGTGTGGAGGTCCCTTAAAAAGTTAAAAATCGAGCTACCCTATGATCCAGCCATTGCATTACTGGGTATTTACCCCAAAGATACAGGCGTAGTGAAGAGAAGGGCCATATGTGCCCCAATGTTCATAGCAGCATTTTCCACAATAGCTAAATTGTGGAAGGAGCCGAGATGCCCTTCAACAGATGACTGGGTTAATAAGCTGTGGTCCATATATACAACGGAATATTACTCAGCTATCAAAAAGAATGATTTCTCAACATTTGCTGCAACATGGACGGCACTGGAGGAGATAATGCTAAGTGAAATAAGTCAAGCAGAGAAAGACAATTATCATATGGTTTCTCTCATCTATGAACATAAGAATTAGGAAGATCGGTAGGAGAAGAAATGGATAAAGAAAGGGGGAGTAATCAGAAGGGGGAATGAAGCATGAGAGACTATGGACTCTGAGAAACAAACTGAGGGCTTCAGAGGGGAGGGGGGTGGGGGAATGGGATAGGCTGGTGATGGGTAGTAAGGAGGGCACGTATTGCATGGTGCAATGGGTGTTATATCAACTAATGAATCATGGAACTTTACGTTAAAAACCAGGGATGTACTGTATGGTGCCTAACATAATATAATAAAAATTATTATAATAATAAGAAAAAAAAGGATGGCTACTATCAAAAACAAAAGCAAGTGTTGGTGAGGATGTGGAGAAATTGGAACCATTGTGTACTCTTTGTGGTAATGTAAAATGGCGCAGCTGCTGTGGGAAACAGTATGGTGCTTCTTCACAAATTCAAATATAGAATTATCATTTGATAAGTAATTCTTTTTCTGGGCATATATCCAGAAGAACTGAAAGCAGGGACTCAAACAGATATTTGTACACCCATGTATAGCAGCATTATTCACAACAGCCAAAAGGTGGAAATTACCCAAATATCCATCAATGGGTGAATGGATAAACAAAATGTGGTATATAATGGAATATTATATGGCCTTTAAAAAGAATGAAATTCTGGTACATGCTACAGCATAGATGAATCTTGAAGCCATTATGCTAAGTGAAATAAACCAGACACAAAAGGACAAATGTTGTGTGATTCCACTAATATGGGGTCCCTAGAGTAGACAAATTCATAGACACAGAAAGTAAAACAGCGGCTACCAGGGGCTGGGAGGGATGGGGAAATAATGAATTATTGTTTGATGGGTACAGAGTTACAGAACAGAGAATGAAAAAGTTCTGAAAGTGGATAGTTGTGATGACTGCACAACAATGTGAATGTACTTCATGTCATCAAAATCTAACACTTAAAATGTTTAAAATGGTTGATTTTATGTATATTTTATCACAATAAATTTTTAAAAATAAAAAAAATTCTCAATTTTGTATTTCTCCATTTCCCAGAATCTGATAACTGAAGAGTACAGTCTGTATTTAAGCAATATATTTGCAAATAACATATTTTTAAAGGTATGTGACTCTTATGTAACAAAAACCCATGAGAAATATTTAAAATACCTTGTTAACCAAATGCTCTAAATCTGTACTTTCTGAGCCAAAAAATTATTTCATCTGAAACCTTTTAACATATAAAATGAGATCATCTCATATCACTGTAGGTTGAATAAATTAGTTGTTTCTTTAGTCTGTGATGTTTTTTGTTTCCAAAAGAGAAAACTGCTTTTTTGAAATAAGGATGTAATTCTGTGATTTCCATTAAGAAAAGTATGGGACCCAACCTACCCAGCCTGGCTCCAGCTCCCAGGTTTCTCTAGAACTGCTGGCATTTGAGGAGGTTAAGCCAGACCTACGCTAATTAGTCCCAGTGGATGATAGGGCCTGTGGAGTGGAGACAAGAAGACGGGGTAGTCTCATCTCCTACTTCCTCAGGGTATACTGAAAAAAAAAGAAAAAAGAAAAAAAATATACCACCAGTTGGAACTGGTTGAATTCTTCTTCCAGTAAAGGGGTCAAGTATACTGTCCCTTTTCAACCCAAAGCAAAAAGAGCAAGCAAAATTAAAAAGTTGCACATATTTCCTCTTTCCTTCATCTGCTTCATGAGAAGTATTGGAAGTCCAATTTCCCAGCAATTTCAAGCTTCAAAGCACTTGCTTTCATGAACCCCTTCTAGGCCCTGGGAAGGCCCTTGGCAATGGATCATACAGTTAATTTTTCTAAGAAAATTTGCAAAAGAAAGATATATTGTGGTTAAAATAAGTGTACCACTGTGTATCTCTACTCAGAATTCACCTCTTTCCCATATCCTGTAGTGAGTGGTGTTGAAGTGGAAGTGAACATTCTGGGGATCCAGTTAGAGGAAGTTGGTTGGACAAGCATTTAGTTTTGAGTTCAATGGAATATTATATGGTTCACAATCATATAGTCCACAGTTAAATTACTGCTAGCTGTCCTAGTGTAGGAATGCTCCCAGGAATACTCCTACTACCCTGTGCCAACTCACCAGACACCCTGACAAAGTGTGCAGGGCCAGAGGCTGTAGATCATGACACAAACACACCTGTAGCACCCTTCCCAAGAACTATGTGGGCACTGGAGAAGAAACCAGGATTGGGATGTATGAAACCAAAAACGAGTCAGTGGAAAATCCTTCCAATCACCAAAAATGTAAAACTATAAGCAGATAACTAGGTTTCCCCCCCTTTTTTTTTTGTAGAAATACAGTAGATGGTGCATTTTATATAGTTTTCAAGGAAACACACAAATGTTTTTCTTATTTGGTGGGGACAAATACAATAAAAAATTACAGAATTCCTGTGTTTGCAGCAGTACTGTTGTGATTTCTTATTCAAAACAACTACTTTCATACCTAATTTTATATCAGTAATTTTGTATTCTTTTTTAAGAGAGGGCCGCTTAAATGGTATAAGCTCAGGTCTCCCAAAAACCTTGATCTGTGCTTGCTAGTGACCTGTTGAACTCTATTAATTCTCACAGTTTCTCAACAAAGCAAACTACTGAAACACACAACAGCAATGGATAAATTTCAAAGGCATGATGCTAAATGAAAGACACACCAGATTAAAGAGGCTACATAATGTGTGATTCCATTTATTTAACATTCTGGAAAAGGCAAAATTAAAGGAACAACAGATGAATTGTTACTGGGGACTAGAGATGGGAGACTTCTCAGGGGTGATGGAAATGTTCTATATCTTAACTTTGGTAGTTACAGAACCATATTTATTCATCAGTCAAAATTCACAGAACTGTACACAAAAAGGGTTAATTATACTGAACGTAAATTAATCCTCAATCAACCTGACTTTGAAAAAATGATAGAACTAACTTTCATTAAACAATTTATAACACTTAATGCAATGTCACAGAACTAATAACTAATTGGTAGAGCTGGGATTTAAATCCCAGATTCCACAATTTTAACAGCCACACTACCTTTGTATGAAAAGATGTTGCTTACAGCTTAATGATGTTTCCTTTTTTTTTTTTTTTAAAGATTTATTTATTTATTTGAGAAACAGAGAGAGAGCATGAGCAGGGCAAAGGGAGAGGGAGAGAGAATCTCAAGCTGAGCGCAGAGCCAGGTGCTGGGTTCCATCTCAGGACCTTGAGATCATGACCTGAGTCAAAATCAAGAGTCGGACGCTTAACCTACTGACCAACCCAGGTGCCCCAATAACGTTTCCTTCTATTCCTTGATTGCTAAGAGTTTGTTTAAAATCATGAATATGTGTTAGAATTAATGCATGCCTTTTTTTTTTTTGCATTTATTGAGATGATCATATGGGATTTCTCCTATAATCTGTTAATGTGGTGAATTATAAAAATAGGCTTGTTAAACTGTTTATATTATTCTTAGGATAAATCCCAGTTGGTCATGATATATTTCTTTTTTAATAACAGTTTTTTTTGGGGGGGGGGGTTAAAATTTTACGTAGACTTTTAAAATAAAATACCTTAATATTTACACAGACTTTTAAAATCAGAAACCCTGATAGTAGGTAAAATGTATCAATAAAACAAGCAGAGTGTAGTATTCTGTCTATGGGTATGTTTTAATAAATGCCTCAGTTTCTAATGGTTGTATGATTATCAAGGTTTTTCTGTTTATTTTTTATTTAAAAAAATTTTTTTTAAAAGATTTTATTTATTTATGTGACAGAGAGACAGCCATCGAGAGAGTGAACACAGCAGGGGAGTGGGAGAGGAAGAAGCAGGCTCCCAGAGGAGGAGCCCAATGTGGGACTCTATCCCAGAATGTCGGGATCACGCCCTGAGCCGAAGGCAGACGCTTAACGACTGCGCTACCCAGGCGCCCCTCTGTTTATTTTTAATTCAGTTTTGGTAAGTGAAATTTTTCTGGCGATTTTATCTAACTTTTCAAATTTATTGGGATTGATCATTGTATGTGGCTACGTCCCCTTTTTCTTGTCTTCTGTTTTTAATTTGCACCTTATTTTTTCTTGTTCAACCGTGGAGAGGTCTTTAAAACAAACAAACAAACAAACAAACAACCAGGTTTTGTATTTATAGATGTTTTATGTTGCATCTTTGATTTCTACTGCACTAACATTCTTTAGTTTCTTTGGGTTTACTCTATGGGTTTTCTCATTTTTGTGGGTGGATATCTAGCCCACTAAGCTTTCTTTTTTCTGATTTAAGCATTAAGCCTATACATTTTCCCTAAATATAACTTAAGTTGAATACTGTATGTTTTAAAGGTATAGCATTTTCATAATCATTTAATTCTAAATATTTAAAAAGTTTCCATAATGATTTTTCTCTGACTAATGAGTTATTTGGAAGTGTATTTTTAAATTTCCAAACAGATTTTTTAGTTATCATTTTTTTGTTATTGTGGTTAGAAAAATGTCTTGCATACCAATTCTTTGATATTTGTTAAGACTTGTTTTCTTTTCTTCTTTTTTTTTTTAAAGATCTTATTTTTATTTATTTGACAGAGAGAGAGCGAGCACAAGCAGAGGGAGTGGCAGGCAGAAGGGTAGCGAGAAGCAGGCTCCCCGCCAACCAGGGAGCCTGATGCGGGCTCGATGTGGGGCTCCATCCCAGGACCTTGGGATCACGACCTGAGCTGAAGGCAGATGTTTAACGGCTGAGCCACCCAAGTGCCCCAGACTTGCTTTATTTTCTAGTTTGCAGAGCAATAAGGTCTCTGTCAGTAACTACTCAAACTCTGCTGTTGTGCAAAAGCAGCCCTAGACAATACATAAATGAATGGGCATGGCTGTGTTCTGATAAACTATTTATAGAAACACATCCTGGCTGAATTTGGTCCATGGGTCAAATTTGGTCCAGGCCCTGACCTAGTACATTAACAATTAAAAAGTGTTTCAAAGCATTTCTGAATAGAATATATAATTTCTAATTGTTAGGTGCAGAGTTCTACATATGATCATAGATAAACTCGTTAATTATGTTTTTCAAGTATATGTTTTATATGTATACATTTTTTAATTATCAGTTACTGACATGTGCATTAACACCTCCCACTCTTATTTTGAATCAGTCCGTGTTTTCTAGCAATTCTACCAATTTTTATTTACATATCTCATAGATATATTAGGTGCAGGCAAGTTTAGAATCATTACAACTTCCTGTTGGCTGATTGTTCCTTTTAGCATTAAGTTGTGACTCAGTTTTTAAAAATGCATCTTGCTAGTTTAGTTCAATTTCACTTATTTGAGGGGGTGTTCTACATTTCTAGAGGGGTCAGCTGTTCTCTGGGAAATCTAACTACACATGCTGAAAAAATAATACTGGAGACACAGCTGTACTTCAACAGTCTAAAGGGTTCTGCTAAAATTACTCATCCCTAAGAGCCAGAATGTTTTATTTGGCTAGGAGAAGCAGGACTGGGAACTATTCTTCAAGAACCTTGTTCCCAGCTCATTAAGGGACTCCCACCAGCATCACTAAGAAAGAATACAATTCCCACATCCAAAGCATACGACCCTATGAAGAGTGAACTCAGTAAAAGCCCTAAAGGCCAAACTGGCAAAGGAGCAGACAGGGAAGGTGAGGGGAGAGGAAGGGAAGGGCAAACAGTGAAAGTACATCCAATGAAAGAAGGGGCTCTTAATTCTGACTCCACTTATACTAACAGTGGTCATGTTCCATCCTTTATTGCTTTGTACATTTTTCAAAATAATTACTACAGCCATCGCAAGACTAAAAAATAAGGACTTATAATCAAGTAGGTCATGCCAGAAAAGAATTATACCATCTGTAAGTGTATCTCTCACTTACTTTAACTGTTTCAGAATGCTACCTCTCGGGGCGCCTGGGTGGCACAGCGGTTGGGCGTCTGCCTTCGGCTCAGGGCGTGATCCCGGCGTTATGGGATCGAGCCCCACATCAGGCTCCTCTGCTATGAGCCTGCTTCTTCCTCTCCCACTCCCCCTGCTTGTGTTCCCTCTCTCGCTGGCTGTCTGTATCTCTGTCAAATAAATAAATAAATCTTTAAAAAAAAAAAAAAAAAAAAAAAAAAAAAGAATGCTACCTCTCCCTTTATCCTTGTCATCTCTGGTTTTCTATTAAAACCGTACCCCATCCTTCAAAATGCAACTCAATTCATCCTCCAGAAGTAGAAACAAGACTATTTTAGGGCTTTAATCTAGCAACTTAAAGTTGCAACTACTTTAACTTAGAAAGGAAAATGTGGAAAAGGAAAAAGGGGAGAAAAGGAGAACAGGATCTAGTATGCAAATGAAGAATTCAGTGATAGGTGGCAGGAGGAGCAGCAAACCTAAGGCCAAGCCTGTTGTGCCCAATTCATGGTACCTGATTGCTTTGGGAGCAGCTGTTCAGAGATGTTTGGGAAGGCTCAACCTTCAGTCTCCTAGCCTTTGCTGGCCACAAAGTCCCAGGTCCAGGTGCAGGGGCTGGCCAATTCAAAGTATTCCACAGGCTTTATGTTTAACCTGTGTTTAACCTGGCACATGCCTCTCTAGTTTTGTTTTGTTTTGTTTTTCCTAGCTACCATCTTTTCCTTTTTTGGCTTCTCACTCTCATATACTGCAAGAAACTAGGCATGATCTACCTTTTCCTTCTCTCAGGCTCTTTTCCTCCTCTCCAAAGGATTTGACAAAACAAATGCTTCTAAATGCAAATCCCTGTGAGTTGATTCTATCAGAAGTCTTCTTGTCATTATGAGTTGGGATGGGGAGTGTGGGAGGGGGGATTCCTTTTCCCCTTTAATTTTGCCATGTCTAGTGGCAACTGCTACGGCTTCCTCTACATTCTAATAATGCTCTTATTTTCATAGCTGAAGATGTCCCTAGCAACAGATCCAAACTTTGCTTACAAAATATGATGCCAATTCCCAAAGAAAACTTTAAAGTTAGTAAATCTAGAATGAGATGCTTGCAAAACTCTGAACTGGAGTAGCTTGATGGGTCCTGAAACTCCGAAAGAAAAAGTAAAGAAAAAGTACTTTACTTTGAAAGAAAAGTACTGAGACCAGTAAGATTTCAAAAGTGCACAGCTGAAGAAAAAATGTTTCACCTCTTTTTGTGGAGAACTTAAATGCTACAAAATTTCTGTTGCCAGTTTCATGTCAGCAAAACTAAATCTTCAAGTTAATACTTTTCTTCTCTCTTTTTCCCTCCTTCCCTCCTTCAGGCCTTCCCTTCCTCCCTCCCTTCCTTCCTTCTAAAAAATGCACAAAGTTCCTCAGTAACCACCAGCCCACTCAGATCCACAGGAACCTGACCTTTTGTGTGAACTCTCACACTTAAGCCTGAGCCACAGTAACAGAGAAAGGGACCTTTAATGTAAAAAAGCATGGTGCCACAGGACCTGTCCTACCTTTAAGTTACAAAAATGCGGTGAAGATCATGCCGATATCAGAGGACAACTCTGCAGGCAGAATAGCTATCTGGCTGTTTTCTGTCCAACAATAAAGCATTTAAAAAAATCTTATTTTCTTTTTAGATTACAAAAAATAGGTAAGTCAGCTTGGGCAAGATGACCTCAACTTCAGTCTTGAATGTTAAGAGTTCAGCCTTCTTCCTTTTTAATTTAAACGTTGGTATATTTACATATTTGGGAGTCAGTTTTCAAACTATGAGTAATTTCAATTTAACCTTTTCTGGTCAACTAGGTAAGTAGAGCCATGGGTGCTGGCAGTAGCATTTTGGGTCTTAATAGAATTATTATGTTTATTGGATGAGCATACTTGATACCTTTGGAAGCACTGTTATATAAATTCTCTGTCCCTGGAATAGAAACTAATAATAATGAAAAAAAGTCTTACACAGTCCTTATTTTGTGCAGGATGCTGTTCTAAATGCTCTACATACATTAACCCATTTAATCTGCATATCAATCTTATGAGATGGGTACTGTTATTATAATGTCTTTTACAGAGGTGGAAACGGAGGCACTTGCCCAAGGTTAATGAGAGAGCCAGGATTTGGATCTAGGCAGTCCTAATTCAAGGTCCCTTAACCCCTATGCAATACTGCTCCTCTAACTCGAAAAGCGAACTTTACAGCTCTCTGGTGGTACTGGTCTCTAATCAGGATATTGGAATCCATGGGGCTTTGTGCAGAGAGCCCAGCTGAACATAATAATATATGTTCTTAAATTTGAATAAACTCATCTAACCGGAGCAGAAGCTGATGCATGTGAGCAACTCCCCTTCTCCAAAATAAAACCCAACACCAAAAATACCCAGTTAGTCCAGGTTATCTGTCAGTAACTAATTCTCCCTCACCATCCTTGCTTCTATCCCACATTTGAGCGAGGCAGAAAGTATATCCTGGTTTGCTAGACTGCTTCTGGCTTATGCTTTTCATTCCCACATCCCATCTGGTTTGGTATCTGTCTTATTCTTTAATATATTAATATGCATTACTGTTCTCCAAGTGTGAGAATGGAAATGAAGTCACCCTTAGGCTTATTTCACCTCTGAACTCTGCAGCACAACTGTTAACAGCTCCCAGAACAGTGCTTTGTGTACACATTTTGGGAAGTGCCAGTGTAGAGGAGTGATGAAAGAGGTCCTAGAAGGCTTACATTCTACTTCCAACTTTTGTGATCTTGGGAAAATCACTTACTTTATGCCAGTTTTCTCATTTGTGGACTGATGAAGTCATAGTGCTGTGATTTATGATTCTCTTCTGGTTCAGGCCAATTTCTATTAAGAATGTTATATACCCTGGACATGTCAAAATTTCCAGAGTGAGGTAGAATGTTGAAGTATAGAGGGATAGGGTAACATTTTAAAAAATATAGGCGAACATGGCCTGTTATATGGGTATGCAAGTTACATCATGTCCCTGAACAGAAATTTCATAAGGAAAAAGCCTATGAGCCTACAGCTAGACCTGCTACCCACTCACCCTTGTTACAAAGTGTGATCCCAAGGAAGAGAATGTTACAATGTAAAAACACACTGCTTCTGTTAAGACTGCCCTATAGCCTTCAGAGACTTCAACCACCTATTGGATTACTTAATGTATGTCCTTAATGTACATCTTGTGAGTCATTAAAGGTGGGTGTAATGTTCACATGCCCTGCATCAGAATGCTTAACTTTCTTACACAGCTTTTCAGTGGAAAAAGCCAGAAATTACCTGCCTTTTTGTGTAGGTTAGAACAAGGTACTTTATTTGCATCATCCTTATAGTTTCCAACTAGAAACCAGGCCTTAGGATATTAACTTATCAACTAATTACCAACTACATGGGAAATATACAGGATTTATGTTTGGAATGATCTTTAAGAACCTTAATTCTGAGGTTTTACATGATAGCTAGGGATAAAACTGAGATGTAACAGTCTCATGGAGTGAATAAATAAAAGAGGCTAAAGCAAGACTAGATTTTGTCAATTCTATACTACCAATTTGGTGAGGTCATCATTAAAAAAAATTTTTTTAACACTTTTTCCTGACATAAAAGTAATATATAGTAATTGTGGAAATTTCAGAAAATTTGGTACCATTATAAAAAGATGGCCCCAATAGAACAAAAGATCCATTATTATAATTTTGAAACATTCACTTCTGCCTTTTGTTCTGCCTCTGTGTATATGTATATAGGTGTACACATATGCATACAACTTTCCATATTTGAAATTACATATCTTATATAAGTACTGTACCTTTAATATTATATCATGAGTACTTTCTCATGTCAGTGGTCTTGAAGAACATTTTTAAAAAAAGATTTTATTTATATATTTGAGAGAGAGCGAGCATAAGCAGGGGGAACAGCAGGCAGAGAGAGAGAGAGGGAGAAGCAGGCTCCCTGCTAAGCAGGGAGACCAATGCAGGGCTCGATCCCAGGACCCTGGGATTATGACCTGAGCCAAAGGTAGATGCTTAACTGACTGTGGAACCCAGATGCCCCCTGAAGAACATTTTTGTTGCCTTTGTTTGCCTATACTCTATTTGTTATTCTATCATTACTTACATTATTTCCAATATTTTGCCTTTGTAATATATTTTAAGATTTTATGTATTTCTTGGATCGGAAGAATTAACATAGTTAAAATGTCTATGCTACCCAGAGCAATCTACACTTTCAGTGCCATCCCGATCAAAATAACAATGACATTTTTCAAAGAACTGGAACAAACGGCCCTTAAATTTATGTGGAACCAGAAAAGGCCCCGAATCACCAAGAATTGTGGAAAAGGAAAAACAAAGCTGGGGGGCATCACGTTGCCGGATTTCAAGCTATACTACAAAGCTGTGATCATAAAGACAGCATGGTACTGGCACAAAAACAGACACATAGACCAATGGAACAAGAATAGAGAACCCAGAAATGGACCCTCGGCTCTTTGGGCAACTAATCTTTGATAAAGCAGGAAAAAACATCCGGTGGAAAAAAGACAGTCTCTTCAATAAATGGTGCTGGGAAAATTGGACAGCTACATGCAAAAGAATGAAACTTGACCACTCTCTCACACCATACACAAAAATAAACTCCAAATGGATGAAAGACCTCAATGTGAGACAGGAATCCATCAAAATTCTAGAGGAGAACATAGGCAACAACTTCTATGACATCGGCCAGAGCAACCTTTTTCACGACACATCTCCAAAGGCAAGAGAAATAAAAGATAAAATGAACTTATGGGACTTTATCAGGATAAAGAGCTTCTGCACAGCCAAGGAAACAGTCAAAAAAACTAAGAGACAGCCCACGGAATGGGAGAATATATTTGCAAAGGACACCACAGATAAAGGACTGGTATCCAAGATCTACAAAGAACTTCTCAAACTCAATACACGAGAAACAAATAAACAAATCATAAAATGGGCAGAAGATATGAACAGACACTTTTCCAATGAAGACATACAAATGGCTAACAGACACATGAAAAAATGTTCAAAATCATCAGCCATCAGGGAAATTCAAATCAAAACCACATTGAGATGCCACCTTATGCCAGTTAGAATGGCAAAAATGGACAAGTCAGGAAACAACAAACGTTGGAGAGGATGTGGAGAAAGGGGATCCCTCTTACATTGTTGGTGGGAATGCAAGTTGGTATAGCCACTTTGGAAACCAGTGTGGAGGTCCCTTAAAAAGTTAAAAATTGAGTTACCCTATGATTTTGAAATGATCACCATGATTAGTCTAGTTACCATCTGTACCATACAAAGTTATTACAATATTGTTGTCTATATTCCCTGTGCTCTACTTTACATCTCTGTGACTTATTTATAACTGGAAGTTTGTACCTGTTAATCCCTTTCAACTATTTCACCCATCCTCCACCCTCTCCCTTCTGGCAACCACCAGTTTGTTCTTTATGAGTCTCTGCATCTATGAGTCTGTTTGTTTATTTTGTTTTTTAGATTCCACATACAAGTGAAATCATATGGTATTTGTCTCTGCCTTATTTCACTTGACACAATACCCTCTAGGTCCATCTACATAGGCAAGATTGTTTTATGGCTGAATAATACTCCATTATGATTATATATACCACATCTTCTTTACCTATTCATCTATTGATGGACACTTAGGTTCCTTCCATATCTTTTGTAAAAAATGCTGTGACACACATAAGGATGCATGTATCTTTTCAAATTGGTATTTTTGTTCTCTTTGCATAAATAGCCAGAAGAGGAATTACTGGATCACATGGTAGTTCTATTTTTATTTTTTGAGGAACTTCCATACTGGCTGCACCAATCTCCATAGTGGCTGTGCCAATTTACATTCTCACTAGCATTCCTTTCTCTCCACATCCTCACCAACACTAGTTATATCTTGTCTTTGGATACAAGCCATCTGACAGGGGTGAGATGATATCTCATTGTGGTTTTGATGTGCATTTCCCTGATTAGTAATGGCAAGCAACCTTTCATGTATCTGTTGGCCATCTGTGTATCTTCTTTGAAAAAATGTCAATTCAAGTCCTCAGCTTATTTTTTTTTTTAAGATTTTATTTATTTATTTGACAGAGATAGAGACAGCCAGCGAGAGAGGGTACACAAGCAGGGGGAGTGGGAGAGGAAGAAGCAGGCTCATAGCAGAGGAGCCTGATGTGGGGCTCGATCCCATAACGCCGGGATCACGCCCTGAGCCGAAGGCAGACGCTTAGCCGCTGCACCACCCAGGCGCCCCTCAGCTTATTTTTAAATTGAATTGTTGGCTTTTTTTTTTTTCCCGTGTGTGTGTGTGTGTGTGTGTGTGTGCATGTTGTGTGGAGTGTTTAGGGTTTTCTACATATAGTAACACATCTTCTACCAATGGTGACAGTTTTGTTTCTTCCTTACCAAGTTGGATACCTTTTATTTCTCTTTCTTGTTCGATTGTTGTGGCTAGGGCTTCTAGTACTATGTTGAATAGAAGTGGTGAGAGTAGGCATCTGTGTCTTGATTCTGATCTTAGAAGAAAGGCTTTCTGCTTCTCACTTGAGTATGATTTTAGCTGTGGGGTTTTTTAAATATACAGCCCTTATTATGCTGAGGTATGCTCTCTTTACACTTCATTGAGAGAGTTTATAAATGAATGTTGAACTTTGTCAAATGATTCTTCTGAATCTTTTGAGATAATAATATGATTTTTTATCTTTCATTTTGCTTATGTGGTATATTGTGTTGATTGATTTGTAGATATTGAACCATCCCTGCATCCCTAGAATAAATCCCACTTGATCACGGTGTATAATCTTTTTGATGTATTATTGTTGAATTTGATTTGCCAATATTTTGTTGAGTATTTCTGCATCTTTGTTCACCAAGGATACTGGCCTGTAATTTCCTTTTTCCATGGTGTCTGTCTGGTTTTGGTATCAGGGTAGTGCTGGCCTTGTAGGATGAATTTGGAAGAATTCCTTACTCTTCAATTTTTTAAATAGTTTGAGAAGAATAAGTATTACCTCTTCTTTAAATGTTTGGTTGAATTTACCTGTGAGGCCATCTGGTCCTGGACTTTTGTTTGTTGGAAGTCTTTTTGATTACTGGTTCAATCCCATTACTAGTAATTGATCTGTTTAGATTTTCTCTTTCTTCCTGATTCACTCTTGGAAGATTGTGTGTTTTCAGAAATTTATAAATTTCTTCTAGGTAATCTATTTTACTGATCTTACAATCCTTTGTATTTATGTGGTGTCAGTTATAATTTTTTTCATTTCTTTTTTTTTTTTTTAAGATTTTATTTATTTATTCGACAGAGATAGAGACAGCCAGCGAGAGAGGGAACACAAGCAGGGGGAGTGGGAGAGGAAGAAGCAAGCTCATAGCAGAAGAGCCTGATGTGGGGCTCGATTCCGTAACGCCGGGATCATGCCCTGAGCCGAAGGCAGACGCTTAACCGCTGTGCCACCCAGGTGCCACTTCATTTCTGATTTTATTTGGGCCTTTTTTTTCTTGATGAGTCTGATTTTCTTGATGAGTCAGAAGGTTTATCAATCTTGTTTATCCTTTCAAATAACCAGCTCTTAGTTTCATGAATTTTTGTTGTTGTTGTTTCTATTTCATTGATTTTTGCTTTAATTTTTATTCCCTTCCTTCTACTAACTTTAGGTTTTGTTTGTTCTTCTTTTTCTAGTTCCTTTAGATGTAAGATTAGATTGTTTTTAGATTTTTCTTGTTTCTTGAGGTAGGCCTGTATTACTATAAACTTCTGTCTTAGAACTGCTTTTGCTATGTCCCATTCATTTTAGAATATTGTTTCCATTTTCATGTGTCTCAAGTTATTTTTTTATTTCCTCTTATATTTTTATTGACCCATTGGCTGTTTAGTAGCATGCTGTGAAGCTTCCATGTGTTGTGTTTTATACAGTTTTTTTCCTTGTAATTGATTTCTAGTTTCATATTATTGTGGTCAGAAAAGATGTTTGATATGATTTCAATCTTCTTAATTTATTAAGACTTGTTTTGTGGCCTAACCTGTGATCTATCCTGGAGAACATTCCATATACCCTTGAAAAGAATGTATTCTGCTGTTCTTGGATGAAATGATTTCTATCTCTCTATTCAGTCCATCTGATCTAATATGTCATTTAAAGCCACTATTTCCTTATTAATTTTCTGTCTGAATGATCCATTGATATAAGTGGGGTATTAAGGCCCCTACTATTACTGTAGTACTGTCAATTTCTTTTTTCATTTCTTTCAATATCTACTCTATATATTTAGGTGTTTTTATGTCGTGGGCATAGAAATTTACAATTGTTATATCCTCTTGTTAGATTGATCCTGTTATCATTATGTAATTCCCTTCTTTGTCTCTTGTTACAGTCTTTGTATTAAAGTCTATTTTGTCCAATATAAGTACTGTTACCTCAGCTTTCTTTTCATTTTCATTTGTATGGAATATATTTTGCCATCCTTTCACTTTCATTCTGTGTGCCTTTAGGTCTGAAGTGAATCTCATGTAGGCAGCATATAGATGGTTTTTTAAAAATCCAGTCAGTCATCCTCTGTCTTCTGACTGGGGCATTTAGTCCATTTATGCTTCAAGTAATTATTGATAGGTATGTTGTCATACCATTTTGTTGTTTCCTGGTTGTTTTTACAGCTCCTCTGTTCTTCTTCTCTTGCTCTCTTTCCTTGTGATTTGATGACTTTCTTTAGTGTTATGTTTAGATTCCTTCTCTTTATTTTTTGTGTGTATACTGTAGGTTTTTGGTTTGTTGCCACCATGAGATATGTATATAACACTGTATGTATACAGCATTATACTTTAAGTCGACAGTTGCTTAAGTTTGAACACATTTTTAAAGCACTACATTCCACCCCATTTTTTTATTATAATAATATTTTTTTATTATATTATGTTAGTCACCATACAGTACATCCCTGGTTTTTGATGTAAAGTTCCATGATTCATTAGTTGCATATAACACCCAGTGCAACATGCAATATGTGCCCTCCTTACTACCCATCACCAACCAGCCTATCCCATTCCCCCACCCCCCTCCCCTCTGAAGCCCTCACCTCAGTTTGTTTCTCAGAGGCCATAGTCTCTCATGCTTCATTCCCCCTTCTGATTAACCCCCTTTTTTTATCCTTTTCTTCTCCTACCGATCTTCCTAATTCTTATGTTCCATAGATGAGAGAAACCATATGATAATTGTCTTTTTCTGCCTGACTTATTTCACTTAGCATTATCTCCTCCAGTGCCGTCCATGTTGCAGCAAATGTTGAGAAATCGTTCTTTTTGATAGCTGAGTAATATTCCATTGTATATATGGACCACATCTTCTTAATCCAGTCATCTGTTGAAGGGCATCTCGGCTCCTCCCACAATTTAGCTATTGTGGACAATGCTGCTATGAACATTGGGGCGCATATGGCTCTTCTCTTCACTACATCTGTATCTTTGGGGTAAATACCCAGTAGTGCAATGGCTGGATCATAGGGTAGCTCAATTTTTAACTTTTTGATTTCATATTTTACATCTTAAAGAGATTTTGTTTCCCTTAATTATTGTAGAAACAGTGGATCTTATGATTTTTGTCTTTTAATATTCATACTAGCTTTATAAGTGCTTGATCCACTACCTTTACTATATGTTTGCTTTTACCAGCAAAATTTTTCTTTCATAATTTTCCTACTTCTAGTTAGGCCTTTTCTCTTCCACTTAAAGAAGTCTCTTTAACATTTCTTATAAAGCCAGTTTAGTGGTGATGAACTTGTTAACTTTTGTTTGATTAGGAAACTCTTTATCTCTCCTTCAATTCTGAATGATAACCTTGCCAGGTACAGTATTCCTGGTTGTAGACTTTTTCCTTTTAGCACTTTGAGTAGATCATGCCACTTCTTTCTGTTCTGCAAAGTTTCTGCTGAAAAATCAGCTGATAGCCTTATGGGTATGCCCTTGTACGTAACTAGTTGCTTTTCTCTTACTGTGTGATTCTTTCCTTACCTTTAATTTTTGAGATTTTAGTTAGTATTTCCCTTGGTGTGAACCTCTTTCAGTTCATCTTGTTTGAGGCTCTCTACTTCTTGGACCTGAATGTCTGTTTCCTTCCTCTCCCAGGTTAGGGAATTTTTCAGCTGTTATTTCTTCAAATACATTTTCTGCCCCTTTCTCTTTCTCTTCTCTTTCTGGGACTACTGTCATGTGAATGTTAGTATGTCTGATGTTGTCCCAAGGGTCCCTTAAAATATCCTCATTTTCAAAATTTTTTTTCTTTTTGCTGCTCAGCTTGGATGATTTCCATGACCCTCTTCCAGATCACTGATCCATTCTTCTGCATTCTTTAATCTGCTGTTGTTTCCCTCTGATGTATTTTTCATTTCAGTTATTGTAGTCTTCTGTTCTGATTTTTTTCTTTTTTATATTTATCATGTAGATTGCTTATCTCTGTTTTATTTAGTTCTTTTTCTGAGGTTTTGTCTTGTTCTTTGTTTGGAACATATTCTGTTGTTTCCTCATTTTGCCTGACTCTTTGTTTCTAGGTATTAGGTTGATCAGCTAGGTCTCTTGGTTTTGAAGGAGTGGCCTTATGCAGAAGGTATCCTGTGGGCCCAGAAGCATGATCCATTTGCCATGCCCCCTGGTCACCAAAACCAGGCACTCTAGGGGTGTCTCATAGGGGCTATGTGTGCCCTCCTGTTGTGTCTGGGCCACAATTGCTGTGGGCACACTGGTGGCTGGGACTGGCTCCCCCGGGCACCAGCCACTTTGGGGGGATGCCAGTCTTTGCTGAGGTCACCCAGAGGCTGTGGGGGGAGTGGGTAGGAATTTTGCAGGATGCCAGTCCTGGCCATGGCCATTGCTGGGTGTGGTAGGACAGGAGCTGCTTTGGAGGGTCACCTGCTGGAGTGGATGGGTTGAGTGGGCACGGTCTGCAGGGGAAGCAGTGCTAGCAAGGGAGATGGAGAGTGTCAGAATGAGCATCTGTCAGTGTCAGGCCAGATAAGCAGAGGAAAGGCAAGAAAAATGGTGCCTGTCAGGACTTCTGTTCTCAGAGAAAGTTCCTACAGATCCTTGCCCCTCTGGAACATACTCTAATGTTAGTCAACAAATCTCTTCATTTATATCCCAGGCACTTATCAAATTGCTGCCTCTGTGCTGGGTCTTGGTTTGACTGAGTTTGTGCACAGAACCTTTAAGAAAAAGAGTTTTGATTTCCAACAGCCCTCCAGGTCTCCAGTTCTCCCAGAGTTAAGACCCACTTATTTTTAAAACCAGATGTTATGGGGGCTCCTCTTTCTAGTGCCGGTCCTCAGGTCAGGGGTGGGTACCCAATGTGGGGCTTGAACCCCTTACTCCCCAGGGAGACCTCCATCATGCCTGTGATGTCCCTCCAGCTTTTGAGTCACCGTGTCAGAGGTATGGGTCCTGACCAGACTATGTTACTGCCACTCTTATTTTTCTCAATGTGTTTTTTTTTCTTTATATCTTTAGCTGCAGAAGAGCTATTCTGTTTGTCTTCAGATTGTTCTCAGAGGGTCACTCTATACATAGTTGGAACCTTGGTGTGTCCATGGGAGGAAGTGAGGTCAGGATCCTCCTACTCCACCATCTTAATGAAGATTCCAGATTGTCTTATCTTTTAACTTGTAAAATTATTTTTGGTCTATAGATGTCTTAAATTATAAAGAAATCAAATATATTTTTTTTCAAAGGAATTATGCTTTGGAAAGTTCTTCCCATCCCAAAGTAGATACTTTCATCTAATCTTTTTGTACGGCTTAATCTTTTTTTTTTTTTTAAACATTTAACTTAAATCCTATGGATTAGCTTTTCATTGTATAATATAAAGTGAAGTTCTAACTTAGTATCTTTTCAAATATTTAATCAATAGTCCTAACATCTTCCTGAATGCTTCTTCTCTTCCTCATTGTCTTGTTATAGTACTTTCATTTAATTATAACACAAATCATACATATGCTAGACCCTAGCATCCACTGCATCAATCCATCCATTGATCTGCCTATGAGTCTTTTATGGTCATTCTTCCACCTACCTCATGCCACTGAAATTCTTCTTGCTAGGGTTACCAATGATTTCCTAATTGTAAAATTGGATATGGCACAGGAATTAAAAATACAGGCTCTTTAGAGTCAGGCTCCCTGGATTAGAACCCCACCTCTGCCATTTAAAGTTGTGTGGCCTTGGAAAAATTACTTGTTCATTCTATGCCTTAGTTTCCTCATCTATAAAATGGGGATTTTATAGGATTACCTTATAGGGTTGTTACACGGAGTGCTGACGTAATGAATGTAAATAGCTTAGCACAGAGTCTGGCACACAAATAAACTCTCAGGAAAAGGTCATCATGACCATCATTTTACTTGATTGTGCTGGGGCATTTGACATTGATGTCAACCCTCCACTATTTTTTTTTTTTTTAAGATTTTATTTATTTATTCAACAGAGATAGAGACAGCCAGAGAGAGAGGGAACACAAGCAGGGTGGGTGGGAGAGGAAGAAGCAGGCTCATAGCGGAGGAGCCTGATGTGGGGCTCGATCCCATAACGCCGGGATCATGCCCTGAGCCGGAGGCAGATGCTTAACCTCTGTGCCACCCAGCCGCCCCAACCCTCCACTTTCTGACACTCTTCCTTTGTTTTCTGGCACACTATAGTTTGGTTCTCAACCCATCACTTCATGCAGCCTCTTCTTGTACTTAGCCCTTAAAATGCTGGCATCCTCCAAGGTTCTCTACTACCCTATTTTTTGGTGACATATATTTTCTTGATGTTTCTTCTTCTAAGCCAGGAACTGGAAAATTTTTTTATTAGAGGACAAGGTAGTTAATATGTTAGGTTTGTGAGCCATATGATCTCTGTCAGACCTACAGTTTGAATGAAAGCATCCATTGAAAATATGTAAATGAGTGGGTATGGTTATGTTACAACAGAACTTTATATATAGGGGCATCTGGGTGGCTCAGTTGGTCAAGCATCTGCCTTTGGCTCAGGTCATGATCCCAGGGTCCTGGGATTGAGCCCCGAGTCATCAGGCTCCCTGCTCAACAGGGAGTCTGTGTCTCTCTCTCCCTCTGCCCCTCCTCCCCACTTGTGCGCTCTCGCTCTCTCTTTCTCAAATAAACAAACAGAATCTTTTAAAAAAAGTTTTTATATGAAAACAGGCAGCCATCTCAGGCCATAGTTTGCCAACTCTTCCTTTAGGTAGTTACAGCTTAGGTATCCCTTGATCAGAATAATAATCACATTGCACCTGTCCTCTCTACTGGATGGTGGGCTACCTGAGAGCAGGGTGTTTTTTTATTCTTGTTTGCTCTGCATGTAGCACAGAATCCACAGATATATTCAATCTACATCTGCTGAAACACTAAATGAGATGACCACACAATATCAATCTTAAGAGTTCAAAAGTTTGTTGTGCTGTAAGGAAGAAGGCATTTCTTCCATGTGAGACTTTCAGTAGTTACCAAAATAAATGACAGAGAAGACCCCATGGCCTGTATAACACAATGAAACAACTAGTAGAATTAATCTCTCTTTCCCAAATGTGAGAGGGAAAATTCAGGTCCAGGAAAGTCACAATTTCAAGGACCAAGTAATATTGCAGACATCAAAATAGAGCTGCTCAGTGTGATCTATAAAACAGGACATACTTTATAGGAATTGAAAAATAGCTGTTTCCCCATTTCTGTTTTAAAAGGGGTAATAGGCTACAGGGCTCAGGAGTATATGCTAAGCATATGGAGAACATTTATTTGCTTAAAGAAATGTGACATGAAACTGGCAAAGTGCTCAATTTGTAAGAGATAATGTCCTGGTGGGTGAAATTAAGAGGCTATAAAGGATATATAGAGTCATTTCAGTATTGTGATTAATGAATAAGGAAACACCAATAAACACTGAAGGGAAAAAAAGAAAAAGTTGAAGCTGAAAAGAACTAAATACGCTCTAGGGAAGGCACTAGCTACAAGAACCAAGTATCACTTGCAATATTAATGGCTTTAGTAAAACAAATTTTAGATAAAGATGACACAGGTTTAGGGAAAAGCTGGAAACTGAAACCTCAGTCAAGAGTAACAGTGTGAATATTGAGTTTCTCTAAATATAGTGTAGAAGATCCTTATAAAGTTAAGAATACCTGGAAAATATATTAGAGACTCTGGGGGAGAATTTTAGACTTCTGGAATATAGAAATAGGTAATAGACAAAGAAGCATGCTTAACTTTTTCCTTTTAATTTCCATGTTCAAACTTACCAGCAGTAATATTTTTAGTATAATTAAACATTTGCTGAACTCCTTTTATGGGCGATTACTCATTTTGTGTGACTCAACGTAGTCTTTCAAGTGGCAATCACCAGACAGCACTCTTTAGCATTTCTTACAATCATAAAATCATTATTTCTGTGAAAAAAAAGACCTAAGATTTCTTAGACAGAACAAAGTTCTGTCTGTATACTGATTGTGGTGGTGGTCACACAAGTCTATATGTGTGTTAAAATTCACAGACTTATATGCCAAAAGAAAAAAAGGGTAACTTTACTGTATAATTTAAACATTAAAATAAAAAAACCACAATGTGATAGATGGCATCAATAGGAAACAGTTAAATAAATTTTGGTGTATTTGTATGATGAAATACTACTAAACATTTAAAGGAATGGACTACTGATAAATGCCAGCAACATGGATGAATCTCAAAAGCATTACTGAGTGAAAGAAGCAGGATACAACAAAGTATATCCTGTATGATTCCGTTTATATGAACTTCTAGAGTGGGCAACATTAACACAAATGACAGAAATCCTATCAGTGGTTGCTACTATGTAGCAGGATGGGATGGGGTTACTGACTGGAAAGGGCCTTCCTGGAATTTTCAGGTGTGACTGAAATGTACTAGGTCTTGGTCAAAACTGATTGAATAGTACACTTAAGATCTGAGTACTTCAGTAAGTGTAAATTATACCTCAATAAAAAATATGCATTTAGCTGCCTTGGCTTGTCTTTCACAACATGCAATTTCTAATGGTGTTTAAAGTTGTAAAAAACGTTAACAGCTTCTCTACCATATGCTATCATTTTCTTTTTAGGATAAATTGGAATTTCTTTGTTTTTTAAATGAAAAACATAATACCTAATAATAAATCTTATACAAACAATGAAAATGGAGTGCAGAGTACACAGCATTAGGGGGACAAGGAGGACAGAACCCTGCATCCTGCTAGTGGGACGATCTGTTGGTGCCTATTAGTAAGAGCATTCAGAAAGAAGTGAATCTCATCTGAATGTTGAAGAAAGAGCAGGAGTTCAACGCACAAACCAGGAAAGAAAGAGTATTCTAGAACAACATGTGCAAAGTCACAGACATGAGAGGGCTGGGGGAAGTCCTTCTGGGTGAGGTGCACACAGGTGTGCTGGGGGAAATGAAACTCTGAAGGAGGGCTGGGCCCAGACTGTAAAGATCACCCCTTCCCTCTCCTACCCCTAGTACCCCAGTGCTCTGCACTTTACATGTACAGTTTAACTTAATCCTCATAATCTCCATTTTTTATAGCCAAGGTATGGCAAGTTGTGGGGTCTGGCCCAGGCCCCTCAGCCACTATGCAGGGGAGCAAGCATACCCACAATAGCTAAGGCTCTCTCTCATCCTCAAGAGTGCACTGCCTGCTCTATGCCACATTGGGGAGTCTGCCCTGATCATGAAGCTGATGGGATCTATGGGAAGCTTTACCTGACCTGACCACAATCTACTTTAAAAATCTACTTTATCCTCTGACAAGAGTGGATCATTTGGGCTGTAGTTCTTTTTTTTTTTTTAAAGATTTTATTTATTTATTCGACAGAGATAGAGACAGCCAGTGAGAGAGGGAACACAAGCAGGGGGAGTGGGAGAGGAAGAAGCAGGCTCATAGCAGAGGAGCCTGATGTGGGGCTCGATCCCATAACGCCGGGATCACGCCCTGAGCCGAAGGCAGACGCTTAACCGCTGTACCGTTGTGCCACCCAGGCGCCCCTGGGCTGTAGTTCTTAGTTTTTCTTTCCTGCCTCAATTTACTTGAGAGCAGAGCTATTTCTCACAAGCTCATTAATAACAATGGCTAGGCAGTGATCACCAAGGGCTTGTCCCTATACTCTCCATTCCATAAATTTCCCCCTGCCAAGAGGTTCTAATTTTGGGATTAGGTCAACAATTAGATGATGGTTCTATAAGTTTCTAAGCCGGAGATGGGGTACTCTTGGGGTCCCCAAATATAAAAGGGAACATTTATGCAGTGGAGGGACGTGTACTGTGGAGTTTTGTGCAGATGCCCACATCAATCATCCCAGCGATGTTGACACATTGAGGTAAATAGGATTCGCTGGCCAGATATTTTCCAGGCCCTAATCTAGGTTTCCTGGTCCCTGGAATGGCTCAGGTACAGAACTCTGTCAGGCTCAGAGGTTTTCAGAGCCATTCTTATAGAGAAACTATTGCCTCTGTGTTGCTCTTGAGGAGTATGGTTCTCTGCTGGAGGAGACCTCCAAGAAGACTCTCAGAAGAGCCTGGGCTCTGCTCTCAGAAAAGACACTTCCTAGGGAAGGTCCTTCTACTGGATGGAAACGAAGATTGGATCAAGAGCTTGGCACTACAAAAATGCCTTAATTAATAATGGCTTTAAAATAATCACAACAAAGCTGCACAGAGTTCTGTAATCCATACATTGTGTTCATATTTGTTATCTAAAAATACTTTTGAACCCCACGAAAATGCTGGAGGTCTGTATTTTATAGATGAGGAAGCTGAGGTTTAAGTTGCTGACATTTGTATAGTTTGCCTGATGCTTTTTTCCCTTAGTTCCCTCTTTCCTGCTCTGCCCAACTTCTTTCAGTTTTAAAAAATAGTCCACTGTGGGCCATCTTATTCTAGAAAAGATTTAAGGCAGCTTACAAGGTTACAGAAAAATAAGGCAGTATAAGTTAAAAGTGGGAGCGAATATGAGAAAAATAATAATTAGATCTGAAATCAATCCAAGAGTTACAATAAAGATGTCATGATGACCTGTATATTTACTATTGACTGGACACAAATTTAATTCTAAGTTTTTAGGAGCCAATGAGAAAAAGGAAACCTTGTCACACTATTCAGAATAGCCACAGGCTAAAACAGTAACAACAATAAAACAATCAATTAATCAGAAGTACAACCATTTTTGGTTCTTAATAATATCAAAACAAGTTATAATGCGCAGCAATTTTTTTTGATAATTTACCAGCTTTGAACTAGGCCTTAAAAGGTGATTTTGGTTTTCACACCGTCTTTTTAGTATATGAGAGAATCTACCATGTCATGTTTTAAAGAACATGAAAAGTATGCAATTTCTCTGAAGTCAGGTAGCAAATTCCTTTTACAGAAATCAAAGCATGAGACCTCAGTGAACAACTCATTTGTTGCTGAAACAGTTTCAAGACCTATGGAGATGAGCAGGGTGACTTTTTCCACACTTGCTCTAGGAGAAGAGACAAAACCTCACCTACCGTGATATAGAAACAGGTCTTCATAGAGATGTTTTATCTTACTTTGTAAATTTTTTCAACTTCATGATAAGGACTTGGTGGCAAATATTAGCCTGATATTTTACATTTTACATTCCTTATGATGACTGTTTTTAATACAGAAAAGCATTATTTCTGAATGTCACTTTCTATGCTGTACATCTTGTTGCATAAACCCCAGGGCCAGGGTTTATTTATACTGGCTATTTTATACTTTCCTTACTCAACCCTCCAGCTTCCCTTACTTTTATGCCAAGGAAAGGACACAGAGTTTTTCCTTTTTATAATTTATATATGCAGAAAATACATCAAAGTCAGGAGTGCCCCTTTCATCCACAGGAAGAGTCTGGGGCCACCTGACTCATTGACACAACAAGCCCAGAAATAGAAAAAGCGATCTGGCTGAAAGGGAGAGATGAGTGGAAACTCCTAAGCTAGTACACAACTAAGGTGCCATGTCATGTGAAATTAATTCTCTGAGGTCAGCAATTAGAGTCAGGTTACAGCCCAAACATAAGTCTGCCCGCTAATTACTTGACGCATGACAATATTTATTTCATTGAGAGAGATGCCTTGCCATGACTTCCAAGGGTGGGCTTGGGGGCAGACGGAAGGAAGCAGACTGCCAGAGAAATAGCAACTCCTTTTGCAAATAGATGTGTTTCCCAGGCCCCTAATTGAAATGATTATTTCCTGCCTAAGTGAGGGATCAGATGTGCCATGTCCCTCCCTTCCAGCAAAATGAGGCACCTGAGATCACAGAGCTCTTCAGCAAAGTGCAAAAGATGACTGAAGAAATTAACTGAGTTATGTTCTGTTATGAGAAGCCCTGAGGTGAGATGGTAACAAAACTATTCTTTGCATGGGGAAGAAGAGGAATCCAGGGCATGAACTATGTGGCTAGAGTGACACATGTAGGTATGACACATGTAGGTATGTACCTTTGGACTTCTAAAGATTTATCTCCTCCCAGATAAATTGGAAGTGGCAATAAGAAGGAATGGCAATAAGAAGGAATGGCAATTGCCAGATGGAAATGTTGGAATAACAAGAGTACCACGAATAGGAATGACTCTAAAATATAGGAGTAAATTAGGACAACAGCCTTTACTTAAGAGGGGTGTCAAGTAGTGCCTGAAGGGCTAGTGAGGGTAAGGAACAGAGTGGAAAGAGGTGAGGCTGAAAGCTGCTGACAGTGTAAGACTCATACACATCCAATCAATTTATAAATTACTGCCACCAATAATAAAAATAACAGCAGCAGCAGCTGCTGTCACCATACGTTGAGTGATTCTGTTCTGTGCCAGGCACTGCACCAAGAGTGTTATATCCATGACCTCAAGGAAGACTGCTGTCCCCTCTGCTCTCACATGGCTCCCATCTGGCCCTTTGCCATTTGGGGATGTGCTTCCCTTCCTGGATGTCCTCGATGTTCAAGCAAGCAAATAGCAACTGAATAACAACACTGGGTGTTGAGGACTGTGAGGACAGGGAGAGGAACACCCTAAGACTAGTTTGCTGCAGGCTTTTGGTCACAAGAGGCTGCTGAGAAGGTTAGGGGCACCAGCTGTGACCTGTGGGTCAATGGGAAGGCCTGAGCTCCCCAGCCTCTTGCTTTCTCCCATTGTTCTCATTTTTGCCCCCGATTGACACATGGTTGAAAGAAAAGAAGGGAAAGACTGGTGCCTGTAGCTGAAGTGTGCAGTTTAATGGCCAGAAACCAGACTTGTCACATGTAATCAAATCATCATAGTGTTGGTGACAGAGTTAAGACAGTTGAAAAAACAGTTACTATTCCAACTTCCAATTTTCAAGTTATTGTTGGGGCTGGAATTTCTCTCACCTCCAGAGTTTTTATTTTGGAAAGTCTCCAAAGCACATTTTTAGCCATATTTGAGTAACTGAAACATGAAAGAAATAGTGATTTTTTTCCCAGCCAGATTAAACTAACCAGATGCACTTTAAAAAAATTTTGCACGTACACAGCACCTTTTATTCTATCAGAGAATAATTTTAGTCATCTCTGACCTATATTCACCATAGATTGAAAATACTGTTTAAGAGCCATGGTTGCCCACTGATATACACCAACTTCAGAGAGGAAACAAAGGATCCCATCGGCCTTTCTAATTCTCCCTCTCTATTCATACCACTGGGAATCAAAGTCAAGTCAATTTAGCAAACATTTACTGAATCCTTTCTGTGTACCAGGAACAAAGTTCAAGAACAGTGGTCAGAAGGCATAAGTTTCACAAACTTGCAAAGTGAAAATGACATCTAAGGTTCTAACAAAAAAGCATTAGGACCAGGACCCTACCCGAATGGCTCACCTGACTGCTTCTGACAAAAGGCAGTGCTTCTGGCACCTTTTCTTCCACTAACCACCAGGCAATGAAATGATTTGGGCATTTAGGGGAAAAGCAGTGAAGAAAAAGTAATGACAAGTTGCCTTGAGTCCATGAATTCCTGGGTCACCACCCAGGGATGACCCCAGAGCAACCGTCTGACAGAATCTTGCTCAGGCAGTGTTTGTCCCCCAGTAACCACTCTGATTCCCTCCACTTGCCACATGAGAGCCCTCAGAAAGATCTTT
Organism: Ailuropoda melanoleuca; assembly: GCF_002007445.2. Lineage (NCBI taxonomy): Eukaryota > Metazoa > Chordata > Mammalia > Carnivora > Ursidae > Ailuropoda > Ailuropoda melanoleuca. Next base: position 45,343,928 of record NC_048218.1, on the reverse strand, counting down.
TTAAAATGTAGATAGGATTATGTAACTCTCCAGATTAAAAATCACACAGCAGTTTGCTTTTACACTAACACCTTGCTTCCTACCAGTCCCTGCAACCCCTGCCATGACTGGTCCTGCACTACCTCTGCCATCTCCCACTATACCCCAGCCATAGTGACATCCTGTGAGGATGGGGTTCCTACAACATGCCAATTCCTTTCTCCCCTCAGAGCCTTTATGCTTATTGTTCTCGTACCTAGACTATTTCTTCTGGTCTAACTCCTACCTGTTACTCAGGTCTCAGCTTAAATATCACCTTGTCAGAGGTCTCCTCTGTCATATAAAGTAGGCCCTCCCTTTCCTCTTTGTTCTCTGCCCTGATTTTCTCTTACTTTCTACATAGCACTATCACAAGTTGTAACTAACTGATTTATTAACTTCTGTTTATTTGATAGACTTGATCAAATAAATTTAGTATTTGATAAAAGTTTTAAAAAATATATTTAAAATAAATAAATAAAAATAACAACTTATTTTTATTTTATGAATAGACCCATAGACTTAAATTCCAAGATGGCAGGAGCCAATATATATCTGCTTTTTAAATATCATATTCCTAGCACTCAGGATAGTGGCTGGACACAGCAGACATATAAGAAATAATTGTTGAGTAAATGAATGAATACAATTGCAAATAGTAAATTAAAAAAAACATAAGAGGGAACTCTTTTTATTTTATTTTATGATTTTACTTCCATGAATACTATTATATTACTGTAAATGTTAGATTTCTACTAGAGGTTTTTCATGTATTCATTTTAACCAGGGCCACCCTAACTGAACTGGAGAGGCTGAGAGAATGGAACACTAACTTATGGCTACAATTAGAAAGATTCAAAATGACTGTTTTAAAACACAAGGTTTGGCACACATTGCATTTTGAATAGGGGGGAGATTAGCCCTTTCTCATTTAAAGATATTTGTGGTTGGAAGCAGAGTTGCTATTATATATGTAGTATGGTGTTTCTTAAGCAAAATTACAAAAGAACCTTTAAATCAAGCACCAGAACACTGAGAATGAATACCACAACGTATTCCTGGGAGGTGATTGTGAAGCTAGTCCCAGTGGAACACTCTTGTCTCCCTGCCATTTGGCTCTGGCCTGGGAAGCCAAACCATGGATTGCCTGGAAACTCAGAAGTACCTGGGTGTTAGTCCCTGCTTTCCCAAACCTGCCTAGGGGCTAAAAGGGAAGATCTCGAGTCTTTAGGCTGTAATCTGCCTAGTTCTTGGAGAAACAAGTCTAAACTAGCAGGAGCCTGGCCACACCAGAAAAAGGTGCCTAGAAATGTTTTCCTGCCTAGAGACGTTCTCTGGAGGGCCCAGAGCAGCCCTGGTACTTGCCAGTGGATAAACAGCAGCCTTTCTCCAATCACCTTCTGATCCGCTTAACCCTTAGGACCAGTTTTTCCCTCTGGTTTCCTCAGTGTGTTTGACTTCTCCGCTAGGATTATAGCTCTGCTCAGCACCTAGTTTATTTGGATGGGGTTTAGCTTCCTTGGATAATTCTCATCTTTCCATGTCTTCCGTTCCCCAGTCCACAACAGCTGCTTGGGAATGGCCTCAACCCAGGTAGCTCACTTGCAATCACGTTGCAGCTACCTCCTCAGGTTCTCTCTGCTGGTTGAAATACCCCATTGTTAGGTATGCCACAGGTCCCCAGGCTGCGGCAGCCTCCCCTATTCCTCACTTCCTCTCTAGGTTGGCCTCTGAGGTCCCAGCATCCTTCATCAGTAAAACTGCACAGGGGTGACACTTGTCATCCCTTCAGGGCACAGGGATAACCTTGTTTAAACTTTAGGGAAGCTGTTGGCATAGAGGCGTCTCTAAGGCTTTCTGTCAAATAGAGGGCACCAAGTGGTGTGAAAGTTATAGCTGAGTCACACAATTTTCATGAGTAAAACAAGTGGCTAAAATTAGATGAGCTCTGAGTTCCTTTTCAGGTGAAACATTCCAGAGTCTCAGAAAAAGGCCTCTGGTTCCAAATCCTGTGGATTTCCCACTATACCTTCCTGTCTATAATTTTCTGCTAAAATGCTACTGGTGACCCCTCACTGTCTATAGGGTAGTTAACATCTAGCATCAAAGTATCCAAGGCCCTTAACATTCTGTCCCAAATAAATATTCTACTTTACACAGTACAAAACTGGACACCATACCCATGTGCTCCAGGCATGGGAGCAACTCGCCATTGCTGAGCCCATCACATGTTTGATTGCCAGTGCACTTGTGCTCACATCATGTCCCCTCCCTAGAACGCCCGCCTTCTTATACTTTCCCTGGCAGAAACCAACTACTCCTCCCCCAAGGTGTCCAGTTCAAATAGCCCCACCCCCCACCTTCACCCTGTGCACCTTCCTTGACCTCCAGTTTAGGAGGACTCAGCATTATGTTTAGCCCCCTGTTACAATGCTCAGCCCATTAAAATTAGAATTTTGACATGTGCCTCTCCTACTAGACTGTGAGCATTTGAAGGACAGGGACAGGGCAGCATTTTATTTTATCTTTATAGTATTAAGACCTAGCACAGAGCATAGCATATTATGGGCATTCAGGAAATATCTCTTGAAGTGAAGTGAAAATTGTGCTTATGATTATATACACCTGTCCTTTAGGTTATCAGAGATAACAGTTATGAAGGCAAAATTTGAGCCGAAAAATTAAGCAAGTTCTCTGCTGACACAACGTATCTATAAGATGTGCAGTTAAGGAAAATGAGACTAGGATGAAATAACATTTTTAAAGATAAGAAGGGTTGAGAAGGGAGAAAAGCTTCAACTCATGTATTTTCCTGTTCACAAAGGAACTTTTAGCCAAGAAGAAAACATTGATCCAATTTGAGATATTGTTGGAATCATTTCCTCTCTCCTTTTCCTCTAGTTTTCAGAGAACCAGTGCCCATTTGGAAAAGTAATATGGATGCAAAAGTGAAGAGAGCTACCCAGTGATATACCTCGACAAGGCCACTGAATGATGATAGCCATGTGAAGAGAAAAGCATTACATAACGACATGAAAGCAGGACACTTGAGGAATGTCCTAGAGCTAAAACAGCTGCCACCTGGTATTTGGCATTTGTAAAGTATATGGAGAAATAGCCCCTGGAAACCAGAGTACAAATTATTTGCAACAACAAGATTCAGAACTCAAGAACATGTTTTCCCCATCTTTTTTTTTTTTTCAAAAGTTAACCTATTAGTATCATTTTCACTTTAGAAAAATGTGAAACCCTAAAATATATATACTTCCAAAAACATTGTCCACAGGTGGGTTTCAAAGGAAGTGAGGGGCACCCTTCATTATACCAGATTTTCCTAATCAGACTTATTTACTTGAAGATATTTTTCTATTTTTTGATTATCCAGACTTTTCATTTTTACATGTAAATCACTAATTCCATCCTTAGGGAACATGAAGGAAAGGGTAATATATTGAAATTTAAATCCACCAATTTACTGCTGATAAAATGTCTGTTAGGAAAGGAATTTAAAGTCCTGGAATTTAAAAATGACTGATGGCTTTAATATGTGTGCTTTTCTTATTTCTTTCCCATTCAGCTTACTGAGATGCTGTTCTAAAGCTGCTTTATTCTAGAGCGGTTTTTTTCCTTTGTGCACTAAGATCAAGGTGTTTGGTGATGTTTCCTCCACCTAATACATGCTTATTGTGCACTGACTGTGTACTAGGGGCGGGGCTACAATGCTGAAAGGTGCATTCTGCACTCCAGGAACACCCGGTCTAGCAAGGCAGAGACAAACATGTTGGCACTTATAATGATGTGGATGGAGGGTAAGGTGCATTTAAGCCCTGGGAGCACTGTGGAAGAACATAATCTACTGGGATGGGGAGAGGACAGTGGGAAGGATGGGACCCGGGGTCTGAGTGAAGAAAAAGTGAGGCATGCCCAGGGAATACTGTCTCTGATGTTCTGTGATCCAGCTCTGCTAAGGAGAACCCATTTCTTTTTACAATTCATAGAAACAGAAAAAACAAATAAGCAAATTAGTTTAAACCTCACCATATTTTTGAGAACTAGTACTTTACATCTCTCTCAACACCTTGAAGACATGAATAGTAATAACTGTTAAGAAGAGTCTAGTGAAAAGTATAGGGTTGGGACTTCCTGAATCACTTTCTTACATTATGGCACAAGAGTTATCAAAAGCCATTTCCTTGAGGGATTAGGACTGATGGGGCAAAAAAATTGTAGGGCTGAGGAACCAGCCAGCAGGGTTGGAAGGTTGGTTCCATGGGCAATGAGCAAATAAGTTAATAGTTTGAGGATAAGAGAAACCAGGCTATCCCCAGTTACAAATGTGTAAAGTTATAAACATGAAAAGAGTAAAAGCTAGATTGCCCCTATGTTAGATTGGAACTGGAGCTATCAATGTGATCTCCTAGTATTTAATACAGAGAGAGGGAGAGGGGGAGGGAGCGCACAACAGATATAACAACAGGTGTGTGCGTGTCTATTTCCTTGCTCTTTGGGCTTAGAGGGTCTAGAAACAATGAGCCCACCTAGCCCAGTGAGCACACGCAATGCTCAGATCTCGGTTTCTATATACTGTTTTCCATAATGGACCCAGATCTCCTGGAAGATATGGCTAATTTGGGGCTGGGTAGAGAAGGTACAAGATGCATATGGTACATTTTCTTGTGCCAGAAAGTAAGAAAGTACTCAGAAAATGATGAGGACTTGTCAAAAGAACACAAGAGTCAGCTTGAAGGGTCTCCCACTGACCAAATCTGAGATCATTCTGGTATCAAAATAATGATATTAATGGATTATAACCCATTGAATAAAACAGAAATCTAAAAGTGCATATTGACATAAATGAATACAAAAGTAGATGGGGGGAAGGGAAGGCTCTTTGTTATGATAGAAAGTTTAGTTAGGAGCAATATATTTACATATTCTTCAAGTATCTTCCCATAAAATATTTATTCATTACAAACAGAAAAAGTATAACTTCACAGTGGAGATATCTGGCAGACACCACCTTAACCAAGTGGGGTTGGTATGGACATGGTATATCTATTTATGTGTCTTGTGATATTATAAGAACATAGCATTGCTTCTGTGGTATTCCTGCCAAAAAATGCACAAACTCAGTCTTGTAATGAGAAAACATCACACACCTAAATTGAGGAACATTTTACAAAACATAAAGACCAAAGAACTGTTCGAGACTGAAGCAGAAACATGACAACTAAATGCAACATATCATCCTGCCCAAAAGAAAAAAGAATTTTTTCCCCTATAAAGGATATTAATGAGGCATTTGGTGAAAAGTTGAATGGAAACCATGGATTAGAAAGTAATATTGTATCATTGTTAGTTTACTGAATTTGACTGTTATACTGTGGTTATTTTAAGAGTGAACTCAAATCATTATGCTGTACACCTGACACTAATATAATGTTACATGTCAATTATATCTCAATAAAAGGAAAAAAGAAGACTGTACTTGTCTTTAAGGATAATCACACTAAAGTATATGAATTGATTCAGAAAAATATATGCACACATGGGAGGGAGATGAGGAGGGTGAAGGAAGGAGGAGAGGAAGAAAGCAAATGTGGTAAAATGTTAAAAACTGGAAAACCTGGGTGAAAATATATGCGAATTCTTTATTATTCTATTATTTTTTCTGTAAGTTTAAATTATTTCTATGTTAAAGTTAAAAATAAAGAGTATGGGTTATGGAGTAACTCAAATCCAATTCTGAGTTTCCAGTCTGGTATTTACCATCCATGAGACTCTAGGGATGTTACTTATTTATTTTCAGCTTTGTCTTTTCATTTGATCACCAATATAGGACTTACTTAGAGGGATGTTGTGAGGATTAAATAATGTACAGATTCAGCACCTGGACGGTGGTGGGCTTATCTGGTAGAAGACCTGATACCTAATCGGTGATGCAATGCATACTTGCTGAACAAATGAACAAGCTCTGTCTTCCTGCCCCTCCTCCTCCAATAGGAACAAGTAATACCACTTAGAGAAAATTATTTTCTTCAAATTTTAGCAAAGTAAGGTATGAGATTTCTCTTAACACCTGAATAATATAAAACAAAAACTTGATTAATAATAATAAATAACATCCTACATTTGGATGTTGCTCTGGAGCTTCCTCAGCACTTTGTAGTCACATCTCATATGACACTGAATGGAACAGGCAGGCATTCAAGTTAAAGTTCAACATTGCGTTAATAATAGTGAATCTCTACACTGCCTTGGGTTACAACTGTCAAGAAGAGGTCATGCCCTTATTACTTAAATCTCAAATAAGGCTTGCATCAGTTCATGGTTGCAGGGTACAAAATAAGGTACAATTTAATGTCCATCTGGGCATTTATTTCTAAGATGCTGCCACTCCTGACTGTGGTTCACAGTATATTTGGGACAGTGACAAGGCAGAGAAAGGGACCCAGAGTGTCCTGGGAGGTTTCTTCTCTCAGCCAAGATGTGCAATATGAATTTGAAATTACCCAAGAGGGTGTTTCAGAGCTGCCTGCCAATGGGTGGTGTCTTCTAATCTCAAGAGCAGCTGCTAGGCACAGGCATGCGAACACACACACATACACACAGACTCGCTCACAGAGCCTATACCTGCCTCTACTTGTCTGTTCTGGGCAGATGGCTTTTGGTTTTTGCGTCGCCTCATCCTACAGCCCACTTCAGTTAGACCCTTTCTTCTGTGGAGACTGGCAAGCCGTAGGGTGAGGGATTCGGCAAGGTTGCCTGTCTTCAGAGTATGAGGGACACTGCCCGGAGAGGGAAGAGGGTTATATTTAGTGTTTGGGCCCAGTCAGTACTGGGCTCCCCACTGCCTCTCCTTTGCAGAACTGTCAGTGGCCTCTGGTTGCAAACCTTCCGTGGCTTTGTAGCCCACAAAACAAAAACTGAAAGAGTGTCCAAAAAGAAAAGAAGAAAACGTTGTTGGTCCCTGGATTCCACTATTGGATTTTGGTGGGGATGAGAAGAGAGAACTACCGGGCATAATCAAGCGAAGGTGCCTCTTGCACAGTAAGGTAAGTGTCCCTATCGCTGCTCAGAAAAGGCTTTAGGGGGATGTTTCCACAGTATCCAACATCTAGGAGCAGGATCTTCTGGATATTCAACAAGGGGTTGTAGTAAATCTCAGGTACGATGAAGAGCTTACAACAAATGATTGACTTTTAGGCTAATATGAGTAAGAGCCACTTGCAAAATAGAGGAACTGTCTTGAGAGTAGGTAAGTTTTGCTAAACCTGGTAGGTATGAGAGAAGACCAAAATGAAATTCGAAATTGTTATCCTCTAAGAGTAAGAGAAATGGTCAAAAAGGTAAAAAAGATAGGTTTGGATAAATGACTTTCCTTGTAACAACCTGCTTTTGTAAACTGCTGTGAATGATCAATATATAACTTTGATCCCATCAAAATGTGATGAAAATGGAGAAGTATACTGCATTGGAGAGGAGGAATTCTTTTTTCATGGAAAGACAGAAGAAACCAGCATCTTAACATGGCAACTAGATTGCATTTTTTCCCTTTACTTCTGTTCACATTTTTTGATAAATGAGGGTCAGAGAACAGGAGGATATTTTTTGAGGTAGGGTTTTTAGAAGATCTTGGGAAACACCTATGAACCCAAATACTATGATTGGATATCTATGGGCACATCTCACTGTCAATGGTAAATGATGCAAGGTTGTTGCCAAATGATGTCAGAGAGAGTTCTGCTCACTGTACTTGTCCTATGGGAATATTATTCAATGTTTAGGTTGCCTCTGTAGTTTTGAATATGGGAGAGCTCCATTCAACAAAGATACATGTTCAGCTAAAATACTTGTGATATAGTTAGTTAGTTGTTTTCTCTCAATGGTAATTGATGATCACATGTCTTTTCAATATCTGTGCAAATCTTGGGAAGATTACAAGAAATGCAATAAAAATATTGCTCGACAACACTTAACCATATTCCATCTGTGTATTAGGTTTGTATAAAGTAGGACATAGGGTAGTGTGCTACTAGAGAGAATTCGTTCAATTTATGAAAATATTCCTCTAGCTATAATTGAAAATGCTTTTTCTATGATGAAACTTACCAATATATCAATCTTCTATCCCTCAAAAACAAATATTCCAAGTAAATGTCTCTCTACTGTTATCAGTTAACATTATTATGAAACTCTCATTACACTTAGTTAAAAATCAGCGTAAACACTTTAAGAGCTGTTTGCTATTGAATATTTCTACAGGCAGCAATAATTTTCATGGGCTATTTCCACTTCTTTAAAACAAAGATGTAGAACAATTCAAACAAGTCACTGTGATGTGAATTTTCCAAATAATTTCCCAAAAGAATGTAGGGTTTGTGTTCTTACAATAACAAATGCAAAACTGAACTATCAAAAATCTGGGGCAAATAAAAGTACTCTTATTGGCAAAGGCAGTGCAATTTTTTAAACAGTCTAGCTTCTGTCCACATGTAATTGTCTTTTTTTGCCTTAACTGGTATTGAATCAAATAATTTGTTAGCCAAGAACTGGTCTTAGCTAGGTGGCATCGTCACTGGAGATGGAAATACTTTACTGTGTTTTCAAACTGATGGTACATTTGATAGAGCACTATTACAGGAGACTGATATTGCAACTTTCCAAGAGTTGGGCAGGTCCAAGGATGGGAAAAAACAAAAGTAAAGGGCCTTGTAGTCTTTTCGTCAGAATAGAGTCCATATTATCATCTTACCCTAAAGCAAAATTTTCATTATCACTGAAATACATGACTCACCTCTCCAATATGTTGCATTAAAAAACATTTAAAGAAAAAAATATTAGTTCCTTTTATTTTTCTTAGAATAGAACTAGTGACCATTAGCGATAAATAACCATTCATGGTGAGCGCAGAACATTATTTGTTTCATTACAATTAGGGGAAACATTTTCATAGTAAAGAACTTAATTTGTTTGTTCATTTGTTCATTCATTCAGCAAATATTTTTAGAGTGCCTACTACGTGTCAGGTCTTACTATGTGCTAGGTTACTGGGGATACAGCAGTGAATAAGGCAAACATGGTTTTTATATGCCCTGAACATAGGGATCTTCACAGAGGGGTTGATGACTAGTGATCTGAACCCGTATATTATGCATTGTTTACCATGGTAAGTATTTTGTTTCTCACTTCTGATTAAAAGTTTAGGACCAGAAAACTTTCCTCCCTACTTTATACAGGGTTATTTAGTGTCTGCAAGGTATGGAGACAATTCCAGAGACCAATTCAGCATCGAATAACCAGGCTGGTATATACATTGTAGTAGAAATACTTGAGCCTTCTTTGAAGAATGTTGACATTTCTATTCCAAGCTATAGATGTTAAACATAAAAGGTTCACATAACTGATACTGTTTGCTTCTTCAGAATTGGGTCAGACAGGAAGTCTCTAAGGAAGACATCAGAACAAAATCTGCATTATAGCCTCGTAGCTATCTGGGGTTCAAATCTGGCAGAAGTTCAAGAAATTTCTGCCTAATCTGTTTGACAGAGACAGTATGTCACTGGAGATTACATATGAAAGAACGGCAGTACCGTGTTTCTCACCCTGAGGAGACTTTTTATGATGGCCTTAATCATAACAACAATGTCATTTTGCCCCATGAGGTGTTTTACATTGTTAACAGAATTCAATTATCAGTCACTCACTTGATTCTATAGTGACCCTGTGTGATAGAAAAGGCCGGTATTATCTATCCCCTGTTCAGCAGATGGAAAAACCAGGTTTTAGACACCTAAGGGATTAGCACAGCTAATTTTCTCTCTAATGCACAGTCTCATAAGTAATTTCTCAAATGAAAGGACGGTAAACACCTGGGTTTTCAATATGAGTATTCACAGCTCCAAACTCTACTGTTTGAAGATGATAGCAGCCAACTAGAAAGTTTACTGACAGAGGAGAGCTTCAGGCCTTCCCCCAACCCAATTCTCTTCCTGCCTTCATTTCCCTTCTAGGTACTCACCCCACAGTTCTTTCCTCTGGCCCTTGAAAAATCAGTTTAGCTGCTAAAAGAGATGTAAGCCACTGCTTTCTTCTTTTTAGCACAGGAACAGTGTATCAGTATATTTACCTACATGTGAATGCAAATGGAATTTTAAACTGCTGGTTAGTGCCACCAGCCTGGCAACATAAAACACTGTCTCATCAGGTCATACCAATTATCCACCAATCCAGATCCTGCTTCTGATGGAAGCATAAGTAGGCCCTTGAGAGAAGCATTTTATCACACTAAGAGAATATCCCAGGAAAAAATTCTCTACGGGAAAAAACAGTAAACATGGTTAACTGAGAGCTACAGCAAGGTAAGTGGAGCTGAACAGAACAGTCTTAAGTAAATGAAGAAGATCTTTCCTATGAATTTTGAGAGAGCACACTGATCTGCTGATAACTAAGCTACTGAAGGTAGCAGTGTGTAAGATACCACACATAACTGTTACTGTTGCTTAATAGCTATGACCCATCAAATACACAAGACTTCATTTCTTTCTTATATTTTTCCTGGAATTTATCATATACCTATTTAAGTTTGTTTGGAAACTTTCCCCCTCATGTTAGTGGCTTGGAAAGAATGTCACAGGTCTTCACGGTGGATCTAGGGACAATCTCTTGACTAGGAAAGTAGAATTCAGGGGATGATAGCAACATAGATAAAGCAGAGGCTGATTCTTTGCTTCTCCTTAGAACTGATGCTCCTGGCCGTGAAACAGAAAGAGACAGGGGCAGCTGCCTCTGAGCCATGGTAATAAGCTGCCAGGTTGTAAGCAGTGACACTAACATCTTGGTTTTCAGCTGCTCTGAACATCTTCACATGAAGCTATTTTAAGAACTTTTTGCATTTGATCAGGGAGCATGTGGGGTTAAGCCTTGTGTTTTCCATTTCAGTTTTAGATCCTAGCAGGTGCAGTTTGTAGTTCAGAATTTAAAATCTTATTATTGTATTTTTCCCCAACCAATTAAAAATAACTTTATATTAGGGTAGAAAAGCCTGTGATTGAGATGGAGACTTGTTCCTGAAATAAGTTAAATGTGTTTAGTACTTGAGTTAAAAAGATCACTGACATTTTTCATTCTAATTCTTGTTTGGCAAATTTTGGTTAAAATATGAAAGAACAAAATTCATTTGGCTAGAGTTAGAACAATATATAACTATTTGTGCTAAGTCCCATTAATGTAACTCTATATTCTACTTATTATGCTTGTAATATTGCTGACAAGGATACCATGTGCATTAGGAACATTTAGGACTGTCTGACAATACCAAAGTGTGATTTACTACTTGAACTTTGACAATTAGAGAAAGGTATCCTATAAGACTCATCCATTTACTGACGGTTCACAGAATTAAAACAAAAGTAAAAGCAATACAAAGCAAAAATCCTTTCTTTCAAAAATGTTTTAAGCTAAGTATCTGCAAATTCTTCTAAAATTTATATAGATCTTCCCTGGTCTACTGAAACTTTGTCTCTAATGGTCTACCATACATTCATGCATCAGAACTAGAACTGCCCATTCTTAGTTTAAAAAATACATTTGTATGGTTCAGGAGCCAAGCAGAGGTGTTGGGATCTGCTGCTTGGATCCAACTCTGGGAACTCTGGGAACATAAAGGATAACCAGTTTTCCAGGTGCACCTGGGACTGGGGAGTTCCAAAAATCCAAGAGTTTCAGTGCTAAAACCAGGACAGTGCTGGTGAGTCACCCTAAATGGAGGAGAACACACATCTGAAATGACTAAACTATAGATGTTTATTGCTGTAAGGAATGGGGTATAAGAAACTAAGTGCCCTAATCCTCAGTCTGGCACACTGTACACGTGGCAGACTTCTTGTTCAAGGAACAAATGGGCCAGTGAGATAGGGGTTTGGTCACAGGAATGATCTATTTATAAACTTTCACCCTTCCTAACACAAAAGAATATTTGAAAGCACAATAACACAGCATCATCTTGAAGCTTGGGGAGTTCAAGTTTCCCAGTGGATTTGCCCAGCTCTCCATTGAAAACAACCAAAACCAAGACTCCAAGATTATAGAGATATTCCACTGTATGGGAATGTGAGGCATGAGATGTTTTAGCTCCAGTCTTCAAGTTCCCCAAACTACCAGAGGTCTATTCGTGACTTTATTTGATTTATCTTGGCACTAGCTCTACTTCAGATGACATGTCCTCATATTTCCTCTCCAAACAAGAAGAGTAAAAATGGTTACCTCTGTGGTCTGAATGTGTCCCATCAAATCCATATGTTGAAATCTTAACCCCCAAATGTGGTGGAATTAGAAGGTAAAGATTTTGGGAGATGTTTAAATCATGAGCCCTCATGAATGCCCTTATAAAAAGAGGCCCTAGAGGACACCCCAGCCCCTTCCACCTTGTGAGAAAATGAGAAGTTGGTGACCTGGAAGAGGGCCCTTACCTGACCACCCTGATCTCAAACTTCTAATCCTCAGAACTTTGAGCAATAAATTTGTGCTATTTATAAGCTACTCAATCTGTTCCTTAGCTACAGCTAAGACAGTTACCAACTTTTTGAAGGGTAGGTATGGGTAAAGAGGTTACTAAGGACTCTATCTTGGATTTGGGGAGAGGGTCATAATGAAACATATTTGCAGATGTAGACTGCAGTGTCCATCTCTTTCCTCCAAGATTCTTGAATTTGATGTTAATACAATTTAACAACTAACTGACACATCGCTAACCTTAAAATGTTAAGCAACAATATTAATAGTGGTTTCATTTGTAATTGCCAAAAACTGGGAACAATACAAATATCCTTCAACTAGTGAATGAATACATTATCCATTATATAGTACATTCATACAATGAATTACTACTCAACAACACTAAGAATACATACAACAATATGGATGAACTTCAGAAGCATTATGCTAAGTAAAAGAACTCAGACTCAAAAAGGTAAATACTGAATGAATCCATTTACGTGCCAGTGTGGAAAATGAAAAACTAAAGAGACATAAAACAGATCAGTGGTTGCCAGCAGCTGGTCCTCAGGGGAGGGGCTGACTCAGAAAGGGGTGAGAGAAAACGTTTTGAGGTGATGGAACTGCTCAATGTCTTGACTATAACATGATTGTATGAGTTGTCAAAATTTGCAGAACTGTACACTATAAAGGGTGAATTTTACTGCATGTAAGTCATACCTTAATAAAATAAATGAAAAAAAGATGTTAGGGATCACCATCTGTGTGGCTCTATATTAAAGCCTTCTACTCAAAACTTCAACCAGCATATTCTTTTTTGATGTTGATGTATTGGAGTTCTTGTAGGTTTTCAGTGGGGGGGAGGGGGAAGAAAAAAAAGAAATTACAGGGTACTAAAATAAAGGAAAAGGAATCCCTCTAAAATAACTGATATAGCCCACCCTCCTCATTTTACAGATGAAAAATGGAGGCTTGAGAAACTTTTCCCAAGGTCTCAGAATTAGTCATAGGCAGAGACATATGCGTGTTTTCAAGAGATAGTAAACAACGATCAACCTACAGAAATTCAACTAACTACTCTTGTGTAACACAGGCTGTTAAAATTATACTGTCTAATGAAAAAAGCCATGGAACAAAAAAACAATGTAAAATATTTCAAGTAGCTGCCTTCCAAATGTGTTGAGAAATTGGCCAAAAAATGCTGGCTTCTGACGAATATGCAATTACAAGGGAATATCAGCTGATGTTAGTAGTCAGTAGCCATTATTGTATGTCCTGTATCTGCCAAAACTGACAGTCACTGCTGCCGCCACCACTACCACTACTACCTATACCCAGTATGGAGGGGAATCACAAAAAAGAAAGATGACCCAGACCATGTTTGGTAAGAACACACATGTATTCATTTGTTTACTTATTTATGTAACAAACAATGCCAAGCACCTTCTTGGGTCCTATAGTCAAATGTTGATCTCAGAATTATAGTAGCATCTAGATAAGAAGCAATACCCAACCACTAGAACAGAGTAAGGGCTGTCTGAATGGAAAACATCATTACCAAACAAAACACCATTTAGAACTAAACCTATAAATAGATGTGTTCATTATCACCATACATAATGCCTAAGAGTGGAGATTTTCCCAGATGTCATCATGGTCCTCATTCCAGCTCTGTGTGATCTTCAAGTTACTTAACCTCTCAAGGCCTTAAGTTTCCTTAATCATAAAATGGAGATACTACTGTACTTGCCTTGTTGGGTGCACTAAATGAGAAATATAAGTGTTAAATACAGTTAGTGTCACATAGTAAGTGTTCATAATAGGAGCTACCATCATTATTATTAACACAGAAAACGCATACCATAGTGTTATACACTATGTTAGTGTTCTAACAAAATTTAGTCTTGAAAATGTGGTATGCCAGGTCCTACTGAGAAATTAATAAATGCTACAAGGACCCAGAAAACACACAGACATGAAACTTTGGATCCCCCGGACCAAATTAAGAAGTCTTCTAGACCAAATCTAGAAACCCAGGGAACTAGCATTTAAATAATGTGTTTTCTTCAGGACCCTAAGAATCACTGCTCTAGACACTACACATGCACAGACTGTATGAATTTAAAACACCAAATTTTGTGCTGTTAGCATTTAAAAAATAAACCCAGAAAGCTGATTATTAAAAGCAAACCATAAATTTCCCTGATCTACGTTAAAAAAAACCTAGAAATATCCTTTTCCTTTCCCTGAGATTCCCTAGCCATTAGCAAGTAACTCTTTTTTTTTTTTTTTCCGATTCTCTTGCTCTTTCCTCCCATAAAATTTAAATCATGTATGGAAGTTCCATACTCAAAATGTGATAATTTATGGGCCTATAGCCCAGAAGATACTGAGGAGACAATGAAATTCCTAAATGCGTGCAAATTATTCCAGAATGGGAAATGACTCTTCCTGTGTAGCAGTAATTATTTATGTAACACTACCATGGGAGAATGTTAACAGTACAGTATTAAATTACTCCTTTTAAAATGAGGCACTTCTACAGGGTTTTATTTGTTTTTTCCTAATTTGGAAAGAGCATTTGTACACACAAAACAAGTTTTACTATCCTATTGTTAAGCAGCTAGGTCAAATTTCAGAAAGACTGTACTGATGCATTAAATAACCGTCAAATGGAAGTGGAAGGAAGGCTCCAGTTCAAACCATTACACAGTTGTGGATCCATCACCCTTAAAATAAGCAAAGTGACTAGGAAATTCCACTACCAACAAAGTGCCAAGAGGCAATAATGCCTACTGAAGGCAGGAAAACTTTAGTTTACCTCAAATTCACATGCACTTAGTAATAAAACTGCAATCATGACCTAAATAATCTAGTTATTTTGGCACATAATTTTATTATTATGTTCCTTTCCACATCTGGATAGTTCATTTGTACAAGGAAGGCAATTTTGGTTGAAAAGAGAATCAAAAGGTCCAGCTAGGTCTAGTGGAACTAATCTGTATATAAACAAGGATTTTTTTCTTTTTTTCTAACAGTATGGAAGAACATAAAGATTTTCACCTGTACTTGAAGCACTAAAACAGTAGTTCAGTTTGAGCTGGTAGCTACAAATTTACATCTCTTGGCTCTGTCACAAAATTGACATGGATCTTATGCTTTTAGAGTTAGATCAGATACATGTTAGTGGCAAAATGCCAGTTGCCATTTTAATTGGGCTTCTGCATTTCTACCCTTTGCCCTAGTGACCAGAAAACATTTTTCTTAGAGTTTCCTTTAGCACATTTCTGCTACCTTATTAATTTTCAGTAGTTTTTATTCCTTTTAAGCAGCAAAATAACCTCTGGTATTTAAAATTTTCCAAACATATGAAAATATACTATAGGAATCAGAGTATTGGCTGGGATGAGTGGAACAATCAGACACTACTTGAGTGAATTCAATGGGGTTTAACTTATCTGAAGGATTCCAAAAGAAGCTTTCAGGAAGGAAGGTGAGGAAGGTGAGTAACAGGCAAGGGTGCAAGCTTCTGGATCCTAAAACTCTCACCGGGGAAACACTGTTATAGAAGACGATGCCCACGCATGAAGGCAGATGTCCTTCTTTCAACTAAGAATCATTCTCCAGCTCTCAACAACTCTTTGGGTAAAGAACCAGAGTGGGGTTCATTGGTACAATCTTTCACCACATGGCTCTAGATCCTCTGCCACCATTTTGCTCTATTTCTACCAGAGTCCTTCTTGCTTCAGAAGGCATACGCTATCTTGCATAATCCTGAGATTGATAAATCTGGCCAGATGGGAGGGTTGTTGGAACAGATGCAGATTAGCCAACATGCAAAATGGGTGCAGGCTGGCCTATAGGAAGACTGAGCTTCCACAAAGTCTGACATCATCATCTGCTAGTATACGTCCCTGGGGGTGTTCTACAGTCTGGAAGCTTGGACTTCTGCTTGTAATGGTATCCTGATTGTACAACCTGTTTCTGTGTCTTTTAGATGAGTCCCCCTCTTCTGATTTGCTGAAGTGGTATCTAGGTCTGACTGTTCCATCAATCCCAGCCTTCCCCTGACAGTAATTTCATATTTTCTGCATATCATATGTATAGCACACATGGATATTTATCTAATCAAAACCCATAGGAGGTATATTCTAACTGCCTTGGTTTTTTATATTCTAGACTCCCAAGCACAACTCTATCTAAACCAATAAAATGCATTTGATGGCAAGAAGCTTTGTAAAATAAATGACTTCCAAGATGGTTTTAAGAAACGGTGAGAAGAGGAAGCTCATTGACAAACAGGGTTTTGTTTGGTGGAAGGAGAGATTACAAGGCATTTTCAGAAGCTTAATTACATCCCAGAAGGTTGAAAACCTGAGTCTGAGGTATGCCATGTGGACAAGGGAGAGTGAGAACAGTAGTAAGTATGGGCTTACTGAAAAGGGAACTAATCTTTTGAAACATCTCCTGGGATTCCATCACCTCGACCTTGCACTTGTTTTTCATTTCTGCTTTCCAAGCTGCCTTTGTGTAAGGATTAATGACCTTCCTTCAGCCCATTAACTGAGACTGTCATTAATCTCCAGGAAATACTTGTCAGTACTGCTTAAAGGGTATATGAGAAATGCTGTGTTTTAGGTTAAAAATGGTTAATCTTACAGCCCTTTAACTACTTTTTTCAATGATTACAGTCTTCCTGGAATTCCCTTTGTCCCAGAATTAGTTAACATTTTAGTCACAGTATTACATGTAAGCTATGAAGTTCTCTGATTGAAATTGCAATTGATCCAAAAGAAATGCCTTCCTTGAGTGTAAACTGAGTTTTAAAAAAGCATGTGTCAAAGGATATTACTAGGCTAAATTCCTATAATACGTACGTGTTTCATGTACTTGGAAGCTGAATGTTGCTTCCCAAAAATCAGTATTATTGGTCAGTTTCAATTATGGGCTATTTCAATTTTGATCTTTGGTAGGCGAATACATTATTTGCTAACTCAACTTTGTAAAAAGGCTAGAAAAACTGATGTAGGCATAGGTAGTTGTATACTTTTCGAGGAGTGTTTATGAGACTTAAACACTTCTTGTTAGGTGTTCATGTGAACATTGCCGAGACAAGGCTAAAAGAGCAATAGCTAGAGCCCACTAGAGTAGAAGAAATAACTTGTAAATGAAGTTTATTATAAATGTAAATTGTATCATGAGAAGACAGAAAAAGGCAGATACTTTAATAAAAAATTAGAACAAAAGCACTCTCAAATAAACAAAATCTTTAGAAGAAAAAGTACAGGTAAGGTTCTGACTGTTACAGAGAGAAGTGACTATAAAGTCACTTTATAGGGAAAGGAAAAACAAGGATGGCAACACCTGGGCAATGAACGAGCTATGCTAAAAATGGTGGTACTCAGCTGGCCAGTCTCTGAGGTAAGGGAAAATAACAGAGGGGACTGTTTTCATCCCCACTTTCCCTGAATTTCTCTTCTATTTGAAGAGAGCTAACAAGCTGAGGGCATTGGCATAAATCACCAAAGCAACAGGGACAAATTCACTGCTACTACTGCAAAATGGTAAGAGAACCTCAACCCTAATATTTGGATTCCTGGGCTTTGCAAAAGCAAGCCTCTTAGTCAGCCAGCTCTGCCCTGGATTCTTCTCTGCCTTGGTCACTGTCCTCTGGGTCTTGCTAAGACAGGCCTGTGCTCCAAACCATTGTTCTTTAAACAAAGTTATAAACTGCTAACAGTTTTGTTTAAATGTTTGTAAAATGGTAACCACATTGCTACATCTCTCTGGAGTATCTCAAACAAAATGTGGTTCAAATTTTTTGTTTCAAAAAAAAAAAAAAGAATCTAAGAGTTCTTTAAAAACAAAGACAACCAATGTAGTTAATAGGCTTTGTGTGACCACAGCTATGTCATCTTGGTCTTCTATTTCTTGCTTCAGGCAGAGGTCAGAGTGAGCCATTCAGTGGAGGGGCATCCAACCAGTTCATCTGAATGCTCTGCCTGAACAAGTTTCTATGCAGTCCCCACCCTGCAAATTGGCGTGACTGATGGTGGCGGGTAGGTAGAGAGAGCTACCTTCACTACAGGCTGCTCTCTCCAACCCGAACACACATAGACAGCACTTATCTTCATTTCAGGGAAATGAGAAGTCACCTCTCCTCAGAGGATGTTTAGGAGCTCAAATTTGGTGACCTGGTCTCTGGATCTACAAGGAAATAAGGGGTGAAAATGGACAATTATACTAACTGAAAACCTCTGCATTAATGCAGCTGATTAAACAACCTACTGGGAATCTTGGCAGATCTGTCTGTGCTCCACGGGGGTTGATGTTTATATAAAGATAAGCTCTTCCACTGATAGTATCTCCAACACTCAGGATACAAAAACTCTTTTCTTTAGGGTAGAAGAAACAGATTCATCTTAATATAATAATTTATTTGAACAAACATGCTTATTATAAAGCTAGTCAGGCCAAACCCAAATGTTTTCCTGTTTATATTTCCCAGGGGGAAGTCTGTAATAGCCCCTGGAAGAGACCACTCTAGGGCTTCTAACACAGTCCATGCCAGCTGCCAACATGCACCTTCCTATCCTTCACTATACAGGCTTCCTTTTTGCTCTATACTCACAATGATTGCTGTTACCTGCCCAATCAGTGCTTCCAGTTTTCAAAGGAAGATTTGAGTAACAAACTCCTAAAGACTCACAGACAGGGATGCATGCTTAAACAGATTTTGCAAAAATTAAAATGGCTATCATGTCACTGGTTTTGTTCCATGCTAATACCTGCGTAGCAGTCACCAAAAGAGCAGGAGCAGCCTGCAGAATGGAGCTGTTCTGCTCAGGACTGAGAGTACCACATGTGTCTTTCTGGCCAGCTCTTGCCATTCCCACTGCTCTTGCTGCCATTCTTTGCTGTTGCCTTCTTCACCATCTGAGGGGGCCACTCTTAAAGGGCCACTCACTCTGCTTATGTTGTGAGATTCTCATCACCAGTTTCCTCTTAGAGGCTCCTGGCCTGGGTGCCTGGGTGGCTCAGTTGGTTAAGCACCTGACTCTTGATTTTGGTTCAAGTCATGATCTCAGGGTCATGAGATCAAGCCCTGCATCAGATATCGTGCTCAAGGAAGATTTTGCTTGGGATTCTCTTTTTCCCTCTCCCTCTGCCCCTCCCCCCACCCAAATAAATAAAATCTTAAAAAAAAAAAAAAAAAAAAGACTGCCGGCCCAGGATCACAGAGTACACGGGACTATATAAAAACTGGGGAAGGTATTTCATAAAGTCTCAATCTATGCACCCATGTTCAGTTGGTTGGCTCCATTTTTATAGCACGTAGCATCCCACCCATAAACCACCATACATTTTCCTCCTCCACTGGCACCCGCACAGCAATGAGCAGAAGGCATTACATTGCTTTTTCCTCTGAACTACCTTTGCCAATCTGTTCTGCTCTGGCAGAACCGGGAGGTAGATGGAAAGGCTGTTTTTGATGAGAGGGCTTAGCAACATTCCCCAAACAGAAAGTATTTCTCCTACATACTCAAAGCATTATAAAACATTTTAAAGATTTATTTAAGAGAGAGAGAGAGTATGGGGGGGGGGAAGGAAGGTGCAGAGGGATAAGCAGACTCCCCACTTAGCACAGAGCCTGAGGACCCTGAGATCACGACCTGAGCAGAAGTTATACCCTTAACTGAGCCACCCAGGTGTTCCTAAAACACTTTTAAAATACTTTAGTCCCTGATCCCAGAAAAAGGATAAGGCTGGCTTTGCAAAGTGATGTCTTTGGCAGCCAAGTAAAGAGGTAACAAATTCAGAGGAATCATAGTGTCCTTGAACTACCCAGAACACTGAGCAGCTACTAAAGGCAAAGCATGTAATTGGCACTATCCTTACCCTTGAGGAATTATCAGTTTAGTAGCAGTAGGAAAAACATAAAAACTTTTAAGCAGTGTAGAATATGAAAAGTGTCATAAGAGAGGTACAGATAAAGTGCTGACATGGTTCAAAGTGAAAATAGAATTCCTACCTGCGGAGTCGCAGAAATCACATTTACAGTAAGGATCCAATTTCTACAAGCATCCTATACAAACTGAAGGCTTTTAAAGCTACTTCCCCTTCTTTTTTCTTTATCATCCTCTTTCTGAGGACTTTATTTATTCTCTCATTGCCCCAATCACTCCTGTGATAGACTGGATCGGATGCACATGTGTTACTTTGAAGGGCATATTTATTTTTAATAAATCCAGAATTCCAGTGGAAGCACTTTAGTGAAAGCAAGGTTGTGAAAGTCATAGCTTTTGAGTTGCTTACTCTCTGCCTTTTCTTTGCTTCTCCTAACCTGATCCGCCTTGAGGCTACTCTTACTAGCTGCAGAGTTGGACTACTTCTCTCCCCAAGGATCAAAGCTTGCTTCCAAAAAAGTCTCTAGTCCTGGCCTGTGCCCACAGTCAATGCATTACCTCTCTGTATGGGCTACGGGGCGTTGCCATTTCATTTGTAACATTGTGACCCTTTGTAAAGGGAAGTGGGACATTAGCCGTGCCTGGGTGGCAAAAATATTTCCTTTCCCAGTCTCTGTTATAAAGCTGTCTTGGACAGTAACTGGTAAACTGCCACCTATTTTTTTCACCACAGTCCAATAAAAATTCCAATTTGTACCACATAGCTCCAGATGTCCCCAAGTACAAAGTGGCCAAGGTTCCCTAAAATCTGATCGGCTCCCACCCTGCATGCAAATGAGAGGCCAGTGTCAGCCCACATTTCCTTCTCTGCTCTCCATTACCTGTGCTAAAAGACTGACATCTCAGGAAGCTAAGCCTCTTCAGAACAACACTCCCCCCACCCCCATCTCTTCACTAACTGCCTGAGAGAATTCTCCTCAAAAGACACCAGGATACCTTCACAGCAGTGTTCTACCTAAACCTGGAGCAAGAAAATGGTTAAGTTCACCAGGTCTAAGACTCCGCTAGAGGTCTAAGCAACTCCAGTTCTCATAGCCCTGGCATTCTCATCCACCAGTAAAAACACAAGCATCTCTGGTTAACAGCATTCTCTTCTATTGTATTTCCATTCCCATTTAGTGCTGCTTCCTCCCTTGGGTTCTTGCCATCCCCTCTGACTGCCCTTCAAATCCATCCCATGGTGCTCTCTCTGAAGGCATGTGGAACAGTGCAAAAGCACAGCTTTACACTCAGGTAGATGTGGGTTCAGTGATCCTAAAGTAGATTTGCTGCGTGACCCTAACTAATGTATATGCCCTCTCTTACTCCTTACGCCCTCATCTGTAAAATTCAGATAGCCATTAGTTTGTAGTGTCCTGTGAGGATTAAATGCATAAAACAGCCAAGTACAGTACCTGCCACATCCTAGGCGCACAGTAAATGATATATATTACTGTTATTGGACCCCTGCATCTTTACCCTTCTCACAGTTCCTTCTCCCCCCTCCTGTTCCACCTTCCTCCAGGACACACAACTCTGCCTCCAGGACATTTAACCTCTCAGCCTCTTCTGAGAAGACAGTTCATGCTCTCACAGCCCAAGCACTAGGCCTGGGATGGTACCATTTTCCAGGCCCCGCAGTGCTACTTCCAGGCCATTTCTTTCAATTATCATATCAAAACCCTTTCTCCCTAGAGCTCATGTTATTGCTCTATACCACATTTGTCCAGTTCCTAGTTCTGCTGCTTGCTTGCTTGCTTTCTTTCTTTCTTTCTTTCTTTCTTTTTTTTTTTTTTTTAAAGATTTTATTTATTTGACAGAGACACACACAGCGAGAGAGGGAACACAATCAGGGGGAGTGAGAGAGGGAGAAGCAGGCTTCCCTCTGAGCAGGGAGCCCGATGCGGGGCTCAATCCCAGGACCCTGGGATCATGACCCTAGCCGAAGGCAGATGCTAACAACTGAGCCACCCAGGCGCCCCCCTAGTTCTGCCACTTTCTGACCTCACTCCATCATTCCACCTATTTAATAAGGGCTTTGGCAACTGGGTCAAATTTTTTTGACCCAGTTTCCCTCCTGATGTTCCCTCAACTTGAACATGGATGGTCTTTACAACAATGTGGCTTTAGAGTTTCTCGACTCCAAAACCCTGTGCATAGTTCCCCTTAGCAATCCAATTCCACAGCTATACCTGGAATATTCTCCCTCTGCACACCTATGATACTTCACTGTACTTAAGGGGTTCATGAGTCTGTCTTTCCTTGGTGAGCTATTGGATCCTCACTGCTAGAGACCTTTTTTCCCCTTTTTTAAAAAGATTTTATTTATTTGACAGAGAGAGAGAAAGAGAGAGAGAGAGAGAGCACACAAGCAGGGGGAGAGGCAGGCAGAGGGAGAAGCACGCTTCCTGCTGAGTAGGGAGTCCAATGTGGGACTCAATCCCAGGACTCTGGGGTCATGACCTGAGCCAAAGGCAGACACTTAACTGACTGAGCCACCCAGGTGCCCCTGCAAGAGACCTATCTTATTTGACTTTTTATCTTTATCCCTAGGACAGACTCTGGTATACAGTGTGTTTAATAAATATTTATGGAATGGTTAACATGGTACATTTGCACAGTTTTTTAGAGCTTACAACATGCTTATTATTTTATTTAATGATCACTTTAGGAAGGTAGAAACATTGCAATCAAGGTTATGTGGTTAGACCACAGCAAACACCTGCAAGTTATATCATCTACAGGCCAGCTGGGGCTTTTCTTATCATCCCAGCTATAAAAACAGCCCTCTTCTTCCCCCACCTCCCTTGTCCTTGTATACTTGTTTTTTTGTGAAAACTGGAAAGAAAATTTGGGAAGATGATAGCTTACTCATCTTATGCACATATGCATAGTTCGGAGAGGATTATGCTTCTCTGGGTTCCCAAAGGTCTTCTGCCATTAGACTATCCATTAAACTCTCAGGATCTTCTGAAAAGAATTATGTAATGTTATATTTCATTGCCCCCAGTGTGAACACTAAGATGATAAATATTTGGTCTATTAGTCACATTAAATAGATTTCAAAACTGGAAAATGCAGAAACCCAATCTTGCGTTCTCTCATTAAATCCTGGATTTAAGCTTCCTGATAAAGCCCACAAAATGACAATTCAAAACTCCTCTGGGTTACCAATGAAAAATGATCATTGGCAGAAATTTGAAAATTTCCTTTTAATATATAAAGAAGAGTTCTGCAATTGGCAAAACAAAAATTGCTTCCTGAACCACTCTGTGCCACATCCTATAAATGGCTAAATCTGTAAGTTCTTAACTGGAATCTGATTCACAGTCCCAAACTGTGAAGTGTCTAGTTTTCACGGAGTGAGTAAAAAATCTTTCTTATCTGGGTCATTTGTGGTCTTTAAAATGTTTTCCTAGTTTAAGGAAGACATTTTTAAAAAGGGATTATAGTTAATGGCTTCTTTTCATGGTAAGTTTCTACTCCTGTATATGGCAAGGATTTTTGTGAAATTCAACATTCTTTAGAAAAGTTCTGCTGTGTTAGATACCAAGGGATACAAAGTTCTCAGGGTTCTAGGCACTTATACTCTAGTAATGAAGAAAGATATGCACAAAAATATCCATAGTACCGGAAAGCTTCCTTGGCATGTATCAACATTTATGGGCAGCAAGAGCTAAAGTTCACACTGGGTGTTATATGCAACTGCAACTAATGAATCGTTGAACACACATCAAAAAGTAATGATGTACTATATGCTGGCTGACTGAACATAATAATAAAAACTAATGATGTACTATATGCTGGCTAACTGAACATAATAATAAAAAAATAAAAGAAGAAAACAAACAAAAAAATAAATGACAATGGCAGCTAACATTTATGAATAGTTTGATGCAGTAACTTATTTAATTCTAAGAATGTTGTAAGGTAAGTGTTATGATTACCTCACAGATATTAAAAATGAGGACTCTTAGTCTGAGAGAATCAGTAACTTGCCTAAGGTCGAAAAGCTGGTAAATGATAGAACTAGGATTCAAACACAGATTTTTTTGGCTCTAAAACAAAGTGCTTATTCCATCTCATTATGTCCTTCTCCTGAAGCATCTCACCACCAAAATAAAAATCACTTTACTTTTCTTACCTCTTGTCAGTGTGAGGGACACACAGGTGGGCTTTCAGTGGGTTGTGCTGCAGCTAGCACAGAAAAGGCCAATGACTTGGCAATAACAAATTACAGCATAGTTAAGGGTCAAAGTAGTCACTGACACATTGTCTTGTTGCTAAACTGATTTTGCTAGATCTTTCAAATAGCAATGTAGCAAATATCACCATTATGCCTAGCTAAATATTAAAAATTATTATCTGATAGGCTACACCATTGTTGATAAAATTTTAAGAATCAACAAATCAACTGATAAAGGTTTCTACTAGGTAAAAATATTACACAAAGTTAGACAGAAAAAAAAATGCGGGATGCCTGGGTGGCTCAGTTGGTTAAGTGTCTGCCTTCGGCTCAGGTCAAGATCCCAGGTTTCTGGGATGGAGCCCCACATCGGGCTCTCTGCCCAGTGGGGAGCCTGCTTCTCCCCCCTCCCTCTGCCTGGCACTCCCCCTGCTTGTGCTCTCTCTTTCCTCTGTCAAATAAATAAATGAAATCCTAAAAAAAAAAAAAAGGAAAAAATGCAAAAAAGCCATTGCAACTTAGAAGGTAGCAAGAATAAGAGCTGAATGTTTTGTTGAAATGGAGGCCCTAGGTGCAGGTTGGGAAAAATTTAAAAACTAAGTAATAAATCTTCTGACATTAGCTAAATAACCAAGAATATTAAAATCCAGAACTAATTATATGAGTCAATTAAAAATTATGTTGAAATAACTTGTGATTTGGAAAATGTTTATAATATACATTTTTATGAAAAAAGTTGGTTTGGAACAGTGTGATTCCACTTTTACATGTAAATTTAACAAAACATGTATGGTACTCGTATGCTGATAACTGTAAAATGCTGATGAAAGACATCAAAGATCTAAATAAATGGAGAGACATACTATGATCATGGATTGAAATACTGAACTTAGGAAATATGCTGATTTGCCCCTAATTGATATACAGGTTTAATGCATTCTAATAAAAATTCCAGCAAAATTTTCTTGTAGATATAGACAATTCTAAAATGTATATGGAAAGGTAAAGGAGCTAGAATAGCTAAAACAATGTTGAAAAAGAAGAAAGAAATGTTGGAATCAGTGTACCTTATTTCAAGATTTACATGGATATAGTAATCAAAACTGTGTGTATTGATGGAGGGATAAGACACAAGGATCAATGGAACAGAACAGAGAACCCAGATTTAGACTTGTGCAAATATGCCTTGACAAAGGCTCAAAATCAACTCAATCAAAAAAAAAAAAAAAAAAAAAAAAAAAGACAGGCCTTTTCAACAAATGGTGTTGGAGCAGTTGGGACATCCAGAGGGCCAAAAACAAACAAACAAACAAACAAACAACCCACCAAAACAAAACAAAAAAAACCAAAACTGCAGCCTAAGTCTACTACTTTGAACAAAAAATTAACTCTAAATAGATCATGGACTTATATGTAAAATACAAAACTATAAGACTCTTAGGAAAAAAAAAATCTTTGGAACTTAGGCCTAGGCAGAGTCCCTATATTTGACATCAAAACCAAAATCCATAAAAGGCAAAAAGGATAAATTAGATTTAATTAAAATGAAAAACTTTAGCTCCATGAAAGAT
This sequence comes from Ailuropoda melanoleuca, assembly GCF_002007445.2. NCBI lineage: Eukaryota > Metazoa > Chordata > Mammalia > Carnivora > Ursidae > Ailuropoda > Ailuropoda melanoleuca. The sequence continues at coordinate 45,317,712 of NC_048218.1, read as the reverse complement.
CCCTTGGAGAGGGTGAAAAGACAATCTTGAGATTGGGAAAAAATATTTGCAAACCACATATCTGACAAAGGAGAACTATCTAGAATATATAAAGAACCCCCAAAATTTAACAGTTAAAAAAAAAAAAGAACAATCAATTAGAAAATGGGCAAAAGATATGAACAGACATTTCACTAAAGTAGATATACAGATGGCAAACAGGCACATGAAAAAAATTCCATATCATTAACCATTAGGGAAATGCAAATTAAAACCAAAATGAAATATTACTAAATGCCTATCAGAATACTTAAAATTAAAAAATGGTCACAATAACAAATGCTGGTAAGGATTCAGAGAACCTAGATCACTCATACATTGTTAACAGGAATGTAAATTGATACTGTCACTCTGGAAAAGTTTGGCAGTTTCTTAAAAACTAAAATGTGATCATGTAATTGTACTTCTGGACATTTATCCTAGAGAAATGAAAACTCTTCTTCAAATGACAGCCTTACACAAATGTTTACGGCAGGTTTATTTATAATAGCCCCAAACTGGAAACAACCCAATGCTATTTAATGGTGAATGGTATGGTTATACCTATATGTAGAATATTACTCAGTAAATAAAAGGAACAAACTATTAATACAGACAACAACCCAGATGACTCTCCAGAGAATTATGCTGAGTGGAAAAACTCAATCCCAAAAGACTATATACTATATGATTCCATTCACAAAACACTCTCGAAATGAAAAAAATTATAGAAATGGAGAATAGAATAGTGTTTGCGAGGGTTTAAGGAGGTGGTGGAGTGGGAGGGAAATGGTTGTAGCTATAAAAAGTCACCATCCTTGTGGTGATGGGAATGTTTTGTATTGACTGCATCAACATTAATATCAATGGCCGTGATATTGTACTATAGTTTTGCAAGATAATGCCATTGGGGGAAACTGGGCAAAGGATATGTGGGATCTCCTCATATTAGTTCTTACACTTTCATATGAATCTATAATTATCTCAAAGTGAAAAGTTTAAAAAAACGGAAGTATAAATTTTGGTTTTTACGTAAGAAAAAGAATGAGAAAACATGTATCAGAATCTTTACCTATAGGTCGTAGTGAATCAATGACTTCTATTTTCTTTTTTTGGGTTATCTGACTTTTTCTGCAATATTGTTCTGGTAATTAAAAAGTTAAGGAACACATCAGCTATAAGCACAGAAGTAAGCTCTAATGACATGAACTGTCTAACTCAGCATACTTGGTGACATGTTAGGTCAGGGGTCTCTGTCCTGATTTTGATGTTTTAAAGGATCTGGTGGCTAGTGCATAGAGTGTTTAAAATGAACTATCCCTGCCTTTTTGAACCTCACATTTTAATTCTTTCCATTCTGTATTCCATTTCTTCAGTTATCCAGTAACTCTAATCTCTCAAGGTACTTATGAAATCACAGATTCCCAAAATATGGGACATTCAGCATAAGGCTTGATCCATACATGAAGTTCTGTGTTTCCAAGATAATAACATATTTATGCACAGCCAAACTAAATGGAATTTGACCAGAAAGTTCCAGCAGTTATACCTGGAGTGAGTCTGTCTCATGAGAAGAATAGAACTATGATTTTAATACTAATGTAACAATTTTTTCTGATACTTAGTCACTTAATTCTAAAGGATGCTGTATTTTTTTTCTAATCATGTCACTATGTCAGCCATACCAAATCTCACCTTATTTCATGTTATACAGTATTTATTCCTTTCTGTCCTTTATCAAAGTAACCTCTGAAACCAATGGTGAAAAGTTTTAGATTTTCAACCTAAAAATGTGTGAGGAAGTATATAGTTTTTTTTTTTTAAGAGTTTATTTAGTTATTTGAAAGAGTGAATGAGAGCACTATTAGGGGGTGAAGCAAAGGGAGAGGGAGAAGCAGACTTCCTGCTGAGCAGGGATCCTGATGCGGGGCTTGATCCCAGGAACCTGGGATCATGACCTGAGCTGATGGTAGATGCTTAACCGACTAAGCCATCCAGGCGCCCCAGGAAGTATATAGTTTTTTTCTAATTATTTTGGGAGTACATTTTTGAAGACCCTGCTCATAACAACCCTATGGGGTAGATAATGATAGCTTATCCCCAATTTACAGATGTGGCACAAATGAAGCCCAGAGGAGTTAAGCAACTTGCCCTAGAACATACAGCTATTAAAGGTCAGAGTTAAGATTCTACTGAGGATTCTGGCCCCAGAACCTGAATGCTTAACTACCACACTATATTGCCTTTAGAATTTCAATTAATATTACTCAGGTCTGACATGGAATCACAACATATGATTCATGAAAGGAGATACCAAACAAAGTATTTTGTTTTAAGGAAATGTTGGAAAATGTCTACAAAAAGTTTAACTTGCGCCTAATGATATTGGTAGACAACTGTCAGTTTTCCAATATTATTTTTATTCTCTTCCAGAGATGGAAGGAACAGGGATTTGGGATGTTCAAGTGGATTCAAATACAAAGATCATCTGGAAAATTGAGGAGCCAGTATGTTTCCTTAAACATAAGTCAGGCACTTAAATCAGAACATGTTTATACTTCTAGTGACAGAATAACTTATGATGCTTACTACTTAGGAATATGTTAGATACTGCTAAGTATCTTTAAAACTGGATGCTTTTTCCTTGTTACATAATTTCCCGCACTGTGCTTCTTCCCTTACAAAACATGAGCTCTTTCTAATCAAGTTGTTCATTTATTAAAGTTCATTTATTAAAGCACTTTGTTTTGGGTAAGAGGACACTCACATACACACATATACACCCCCTCCCCTTTAAAGATAGGGTTCCAGGAATGGCATTTTCCAAATGACCTTGGGTTAAAATTATTTGTAAGCCCAAGTTGCCTTGCAAGTGTTTAAACTTATATGTTAAGTTCAAGTTTTCTTAAAATATGCTTTAGACCACATGGGATGGAATGAAGCAGACCAACTCTGGGGTGGATTGGAGATACTGTATTTTGGGGGTGAGCCTGGCCTGGAACACTGGCACACCAACACAGAGCTCCCCAGAGAGTGGAGGCGAGACAAACTGTACAGTTCCTTTGGAGAAATTCTCCTTAGCATTTGAGTGGGCTAAATTATGTAGCCCTCATTCTTCCCTTTGACAAAACTCATGCTGGGAGTGAGGCACGGGAGGCAATAGGAAATGCTAGAGAGAACATGACTGCAACGCCAGGATGGTCTACTTGGCTTTGGAAAGACTGAGGCTGGTAAGGAGGGGAAAGAGCCCGGGTAGAGATCCTTGCCAATCTACCATCCTGGAGGCCCTGGGCAAGTCACCCATCTCTATGATCTGTCTTGCTCTGAAAGTCTATGACTCAGAAAATCTGAGGTGAAACTGGCATGTTTTTGGAATATAGGTGAGGTTTGGTGGGGTGAGGTCTGGAGCCACCGACCAAGAAACAATTCTTCAGACATCTTTGGTGCAAAATGGTGGTTTATTAAAGCATGGGACAGGATTCATGGGCAGAAAGAGGTGTTGCAGTAGAGTCTTGAGGAGTGGCTGATTATATATACACTCAGGGAGCTGGGGGAAGTAAGGAAAAGGGAGGTTTCAAAAGAACTTTCCTATGCTAAAGAGGACCAACCTATGAGATACCTACAAGATACTAGAGGCCTTGCCACTGTCAAGTTAAGGTTGTTTTCCCCTCCTGCAAGGTATTAACATTAAGATATTTGGAAGATTCCTGGAAGAATGTCACATATGTCCCACCTATAAATGGGGGGGTGATGGGAGGTTGCAGGGTGTCAGCTTATGCTTTGTCTTCAGCTAGCCTTCTGCTCCCTCATCAAAACTGCTTCTCAAAATTTATTAGAAAATGTTAAAAAGTAGAGAAATAACCTCTTCCCTGAAAAACTGCGATGAGCATGACTCAACCTCTCGCTTGCATTCCCAGCTGCACTTTTCCAAAAGGTGTTTTCAATTATTTTCAGTGAGCTAATGTTCCCTTGACTATCTTAAAGCCTTAAAGAGCAGGACAATTAAACTTGAATCTTGAAAAAAACAATAGAAACAGTTGCACAAAGGACCCAAGCTGACAAAGATGCCTGGGGCTTTACTAGAAGTGGCTCTCACAGAGTGCTTCACCATTTTGGGAGCAACTGCCCTGGAGCAAGTCTTCCATGAAAGGAGCTCAATTGGGGCCACCACAAAGACGGAACTGTGGAGCAAAGAGCTTTGAGAAAATGTGAATAAGGTTTTCTGTGGTTATATATCCACTTCTATTATGAGTAAAACTGGCTGGCTTTGGGGTTGGGTGGGAAAGATTCCACCCTCCTCAAATTTTGTTTAGAACTATGAGACTTTAGAGATCATCTAATTCAATCCCTACATTTTTCAGTTGAGAAAATGTAAAATGAAAAACTAGCTGACTTGTTCTAGGTCAGCTGGTCTGCTAGTGAGTAGGTGGCAAAATGGAAACTAGAACTCAGCTGTTTCTACTTAAAAAGTTTGTCCAAACCTTCCTCAGTGATGCACTGGGTGTCTTCCCTTCCAGATTACTAAGGAATAATGAACTCTTACTTTATACAAATGCCTAATGAAATTGGTATTTATATTATAATTCTTCTGTAGCAAGGTATTTTTCACCTTAAGATATCAATAAAATGATTTAGTCATTGACTACCACATAAAGAACCATAATTATGAAAGCTTAATTCCACTCTGTTAAACCAAAGCATGATTATTTTAGAAATGTTTCCTGCTTCAGGGGTTCCTGAATGGCTTAGCTGGTTGAGCCTCCGCCTCTTAGTTTTGGCTTGGGTCATGATCTCAGGGACCTGGCATCCAGGTGCTCAGCACAGAGTCTGCTTGAGATTCTCTCCCTCTCCCTCTGTCCCTCCCCTAGTTCGTGCACACTCTCTCCAGAATTCTCTCTCTCAAATACAATAAATAGAATCTTTTAAAAAAGAGAGAAATGTTTCCTGCTTCATTGGTTTTTGCTTGACATAAGACTTTGACCTATGGGTGAATGTAGAAAAATCTTCACAGCTCCATCTTCATCTATTCTTTAAGGCTTGTAATTAAATAAATCCATTATTTGCATAAAGTTAGTAAAACTAAAGAAGAAATTTAACTTTTAAGAAATTAGCCATTATTATATAGGAAAGAATTATACAGCCATGTAAATTTCCTGGATAGTTTAGCTTGTGGATATGTATGTAGTAGTATTAAGAAAATGCAACTGAAGCCTAATAAATAAAATAATTCCTGTAGGGCAAATATAGCCAAAAAACTGGAAAGCATGTCAATAAAATTACTAAATTTCTTTAGGCCGCTGAAAACAAGGGACAGATACTGAAATGCATTAACAAAGTAGCCATGTCTAGACACCTAATGTTAACTATATCAGATCAATTTTTAATCTGGGATACTTTGCTAGCAGGAAACGGATGAAATGATCCTTGATGGTGCTTTGTAATACTGAAGCTTTACAGAGCAGAGATGGGAAACCTCCTTATTTCATCAAAGGTTACTTTCTCTCAGGAGAATGTCAACCAGGACTGATTCACACACATGCGAACTGCAACTTAATTGTTGCTTTTAAAAAACTGAGTTGGAGGCCAAAAAAAATTCTTTTAAGTATTTTTTAAAGTTTAAATGACAAAAGGGAAGAAAAAACCGCATTTAATAACTATTACCTAGAGAAAACTGAAACTGCCTCCACATTGTAATGAATTAAGGGGTTTAAAAGACAGAGAAAGAAAAATAGGAAGAAAAAAATTTCAGGGCAAAAAGGACATGAAGTTAGGATTAGAAAGAGAAACAGGAAGAATAGTGGAAGCATTGAAGAGGGAAAAAGGAAAGTCTACAGAGGAGAGAAAGGGAAGAATAAGAACTTGGTGCTCCTGTAAGACTTTGGGAAACTGGTATGTTCCAACAGTTTTGAAAACGTAACCATTTTCTCAGGAATTTATTATAAATTATCAATGTATACAATATTTATTTTCCACAAGTGTTGATATTTTGGATATGTGAAAGGGAATAACTTAGGTTTTAGAAATTTATCTTGAAACCAAAAACATATCCACCCGTGTATGAGTTATGCCTTGATATATTTCCATTGATAATTAAGAACTTACTCCATTGCATTATTTTAAATTTTGGGGGCTCTCATTCCATAATCAGATGTTTTCATTCCATACTGCCTTAAGGCTAGAGTGGAAACCTAGATTAATTTCAGATATGAAACTATTTTTTCCATACCAAATCAAGCTTTTGACTTAACAGTTAGGAGATGTACGGGGAACATACATACTGAGGACCTCTCCTCTTTATTGCCTCCTCTATCCCAACAAGCTCTCAGATTTAACTGCAAAAACCTAGAGGAATAATTCTTCAAAATTTCCAGTTGAAAAGAGGAAAAAAATCTTTGCGACCTTGGGTTCAGTAAACATTTCTTAGGTATGACATCAAAAGCACAATCCATAAAAGAAAACATTGATAAACTGGGCTTTATCAAAATTAAAAACTTCTCCTTTGTGAAAGATACTGTTCAGAAAAAGAAAAGGCAAACCACAGACAGGGAAACAAATCTTTGCAAATCATAAATCTGAAAAAGATTTCTATTCAGAGTATATAAATAAGTTTCATTTTTTTTTGGTTTCAAGTTCTTATTTAAATTCTAGTTAGTTAACATATAGTGTAGTATCAGTTTTAGGAGTAGGACTTAGTGATTCATCACACCACTTACATATAACATTCAAGGCATATTAATAAGTTTCAAAACCCAGTAATAAGAAAACAAACAATGCAGTTTAAAAACGGGCCAAAGATTTAAACATGTTTTACTAAAGAATATACATGGATAACAAATAGGTACATGAAAAGATGCTCCACATCACTGTCATTAGAAAAATACAAATTAAAACCATAAGAAGTTAAGAATGGCTAAAAAGCAAAGGAAAACAAACAAAACCAACCAAACAAAAAACCCAGACAGCACTAGCTGCTGGTGAGAATTTAGAGCAATTGGCATTCTCATACACTGCCTGGGGGAACTGAAAATAGTACGAGCACCTTGAAAAACAGTCTGGCAGTCCCTTATAATGTCAAACATATACTTTACAATAAAGTACGGTAATCTCACTCCTAGAGAAACACCCCAGAGAAATAAAAAGTTCCGTTCACTTAAAAATCTGTCCATGAATGCTCTCAGCTCAGCAGGGAGTCTGCTTCCCCCTCTCCCTTTGTCCTTTCTTCAGCTAGTACGCTCTCTCTCTCAAATAAATAAATAAAATCTTAAAACAAACAAAAACATGTCCATGAATATTTATGTTGATTTCACTCATAATTCCCCCAAATAGAAAAGAACCCAATGTCCTTCATCTGGTGAGTATATTAGCAAACTGTGGCTCATCTATATGATGGACTATTACATGGTAAAAAAAAAAAAATGTTAAAAGTGCTATGATTTCACCGATACCACATTCAAGAAAAGGTGAAATTAGAGGAGGAGAAAACAAAGTGATTGCCAGGGGCTGAGAGCGGGAAGAAGGGTTAATTTAAAAAGCCACCAAGAGCAAACCTTTGGGGGTAAAGTATTCTGTATTTTGATTGTAATGATTATACCACTATAAATCACAAAACTACACAAAAAAGTGAATTTCACTTTTAAAAAGTGAAAAAATGGGTCAACCATTGCTCTAACTCTCCAGTGATGTTTATCAAAAATTCAAAGAGGTTTTACACTAAATGGTTGTAATGATCCATAGGAATAGACATGATTTTTTTTTTTTTAAAGATTTTATTTTATTTTTTCGACAGAGATAGAGACAGCCAGCGAGAGAGAGAACACAAGCAGGGGAGTGGGAGAGGAAGAAGCAGGCTCATAGCAGAAGAGCCTGATGTGGGGCTCGATCCCATAACGCCGGGATCACGCCCTGAGCCGAAGGCAGACGCTTAACCGCTGTGCCACCCAGGCGCCCCAGACATGATTTAAACTTTAGCTTGGTGAATAATTTTTAAATATTTAAGATTTAAATTTTAAAAAGTATTGAGCGTTAACTGGGACCAGGTACTGGGAGAATGATAACAATACAGATGTGAGTACGGCTTGTTTTGGGCCCTATACAGTGTTAGAACTAAAAGAGGCTGTGTAAACGTGGAAGCTGAATCAAAGGTCTTTCTCGGTAGCAGGACTTGAAATGATGTGATCAATGATGTTGATGTACAAACAAGCATAACTTTGTGACCATTTCTGTGGTGCTGACAATGATTTCAAATTGTTCTGTGTAATCAGCTCAACAGGTTAACTATTTGAGATTGCATTAAATGAAGCAGTCTGTGGCAGATCAAAGATTTCCTACCACTGCCAGTAAGGAAATGCAACTATGCTATGTGCTTTATGCAGGTTTGCTGCTGAAAGGTACATGTTTATTTCATTAAAAGTTATTTTATTACCTGGGAGAAACCATATGTCAAGTTTAGCTCTCTAACACAAATCATATTTTATCCAAATGCAGATGTACTTTTGAACTGCAGCAGCCATTTGATTAACTTAGCCAGTGACTAAACTCATGACCTTTTATATTAAATGTAGTGACCTTTATGCCAAAGAATCTAATCTGGAGCTAAATTATCCATTAAAATCCAACCTGGGAGTATGTTACTCTTCATGAAAAAGTAACCACCTCCATTCCTGCTAGTGCAGGTCTCCAGAGAAACACTGAATGAATAAAAGACATATGTAATTTATTTGGCCACTTAGGAAGGAGGTCATCAACATGCATAGCTCTGAATCTCAGATGACAGACAAAAATGACAGAACACTGAGGTGGATGAAGAATAATTCAGAAACATTTCAGTTGGAGGAGAGGTACTTAGTTTCCTCATGAGAGTTGGAGAGCTTATGTTTGAGGATGTTATCTGCCCACATCTTCGGGCTGTGCCGATATGTAGGACGGAAGAGGACCCTAGAGCGGTCTTGGTGATTAGAGAGGAAGGAATAGGAACATTTTTGCTTTTTAGACAAAAGGAAATAGAAACTTTTGGATTGACATGAAGTTTTGAGAAATTACAAGTACTTAGAAAAAGCATAGCCCCAAATGGACAACATATGTATAAAAAGATGCTACTATACAGTAAAAAACAGTCATTTTCCCCTAAATTAGGAAACATAGTAAGAAAGGAATTCTTAAAGGAGAGGGAGTTAAGCCTTATTATTCTAGTACTTTTTAAAAAATGTGACAGTAAATGTACACTTTATATTTCAAAGGAGATAAAGAAGTATGTTTCTAAGCAAATAGTATTTTCTTCTTAGCAAAAATCATCTGCCTTTTATGGCATCAGAGACAACCATCAAATCAGGCAGGAAAAAAAATCACGATGATTCTGATAGTTTAAAACAACGGTTTCAAATTTTGGTGTGCATCAGAAGTACCTGGAGAGCTTGTTACAATACAGGTTTATGGGCCTCACTCCTAGAGTTTCTGGGGCTGGGCCCCAAATTTTTCATTTCGAATAAGTTCCCAGGTGATGTTAATGTCACTTTTCCAGGCAACATACTTTGAGAAAACAAACTTTGAGAACTGCCCATCTAAAATAATCCTTTGACAATTAACTAGTTGGTAAAGGCTTAAAAAAAAAGTAGCTACAGGTTCAAGCACTCTTTTTTAAAAAAGATTTTATTTATTTATTTTAGAGAGAGAGAGCATGAGAGGGGAGAAGGGTAGAGGGGGAGAGAAAGGGAAAGGGAGAGAATCCCAAGCAGACTCTGCGGTGAACGTGGAGCCCAACTTGGGGCTTGATCCCCAGACCTGAGATCACGACCTGAGCCAAAACCAAGAGTCCAACACTCACTCACTGAACTACCCAGACACCCCAAGCATTCTTGAGATTCTGTAAAAATTCTTTCTTTGAATCATTTTCTAGACAACTTTGACCCTCTCAGGTACTGACTGCCAACATGTCTGACCCTGAACAATAAAATACACACATAACTTTTTAGAGCTTTAAATTGCTGCTAAAGAATTGTAATTTCATAAATATAGCTAGTCAAACATATACATTCTAAATTACTAGATTAAGCTTGAACTTTTCTAAACATTAAAACCACAAGGGCAAGACTTCTCCATTTATTCTTATTTCAAAACCACAGGCAAGCTAATTCTATAGAATTTGGAATGTACAATAGATTATTCTCATAAAATAAACCACAAGGGGTGAATTATATCTCTTCAAACTAGGTGGTGTCTTAAGTCAACAAGGTTAAGTCTTTGACTATCATGCTGACAAGCAGATTTTGTGACATTTGTGGACCTCACAGAAGCAGAAACATGTAACAATAAATTTAAGCAAGAGTATAAAAAATGGGTATGTTTGTGCAGTGTCTATAAAGAGTCTCTAAAGAAAATCTGTTGGAGCTTAACTATGTAACTACAAAGTAGTTATCCTGGGGGACTCTTTCCCAGAGCTGCATTCTTCTGACCAGAAATATGGATGCCATGGTTCTGTCAAGAGCCTTTATAGCTGGCTCATGCCTCACCCAGATATTATGAGCCATCTTCTCCAAGACATTTCTGGAAATGAATAATATCTTAATGATAGACGAGAATAAAAACCATTAACTAACTACCAGCCTTAAGCTATAAGTTTAATGAATGAGTTTTCTCATTGCAATGATAAAAAAAGTTCTCCCTAACAGCATAGAGAGCTCCTTTTAGTTTTTGCTATACTCTATTTGCAAATTCTTGCCTATGAGTTATTAAAGTAGTAAGTAGTATTTATTTTTACATGTAATTTCAGGACATTAAACAACACAGATTCCATTCTGTGAATTCTACACAGCACATTTTATGGTATATGACTCCTTATTTTAACAATAACATTCTTGGCTTGTTATAAACAACATAATGAAGAATCAAGAGGCTCTTGTATTTTGCAAATTCATTCTAAAGATTCAGTATAATTAAAAATATGTATCTAGAAACTTGCTGGTCCTGTGTAATTATACTTTCAGAATGTTATTCAGTACTTTTTTCAAAGATGGAGAGGAAATATCATAAGATATTGGGACAGTTCTTTTTCAAAAGTCTTAAGTATAAATATGCCATTCCTCATACTCTAAAATGGTTCCTAATCAGAGGCGATTTTGTCCCTGAGGGGCATCTGGCAGTGTATGGAGACGTGTTTAGTTATCACAGTGGGAATATGTTACTGGCATTTAGTGGGTAGAGGCCAGAGATGCTGCTAAACATCCTACATTGTACAGGACAGCTCACCCTAAGATTTATCCAGCACAAAATGTAATCAGTGCTGCTGCTGCGAAATCCTATTCTAAAACAACAAAGAGAAGATACTAATAATAAAAATAATAAAACGACATGATATGATATAGCAACATAGTCAGTTTGACTATCTTGGTAAAAATTCTATGATTTTCTTGTGTTAATGTATATAAAAATTCACCTTCTAGAGAACTTTCTGTGATGGTCAGTCACACTAATAAAATTACACTGGCATGTAGGCTTCAAGGAGGCAAAAATTAGGGTGCAGAAGCCAAGATAAAAGAATATCTCAGCCCCAATTGGGATCTTCATGAGCTGCTAATCCCTGAACTACCTACAGAGAGATCATTCTACACAAATATAAATGGAAGATATGAGGTGTCAAGTATAATCAGACTCAAATTTTAAGTGGCTGACATTGAAAGATAAGATAAAGTCTGTCCAAGAGCATGACATAGGATTTTCAATGAATACTGTTAGGTTTCCAAGGACATAAATTAACCATCAGTATATTGTCTGGTTAATAATGAATGGTGGTATACAGCCTGTTTTATATGAAAGGTGATCCACTGTTCTCACCTTTATTGCTAACAACAAAAAAGAAAGTCTTCTTTAATTGAATCAGTGTTGATTAAGATTAGGTAGGAGATAGGCAGGGATCATGAAAAATGTTGCATTGTAAATTGTACTGAAGAATCTTCATCTCTTGTGTTAAGATAGTTGGATTCTTGGTAACCCCAATCCTGACAGAGTGAAACCCTATCCTAAGAAAGGATTATGGACCATAAAAGTGGTCTAGAATCCTGCAACTCTTTTCTAAAATTAGGAAGCCTCAAATGGGGGGCTAGAATATCAGTAAGACTAATGGATATAACATTGACTATTGACAGTGTCTGGAAGAACGCCTTCCTCATCCAAACTGCTCAACAGATATTTCCTGAATAAATGAATGACAGAAATATGTAACTATCTTTTGCAAACACAGACCTAAAACAAATTTATATTCTAAACTCATACTTTAGGAGGCACCTGGGTAGCTCAGTCGGTTAAGCATATGTCTTCGGTTCAGGTTGTGATCCTGGGATCCTGGGATCCTGGGATCGAGTCCCACATTGGGCTCCCTGCTTCCCCCTCTTGTGCTCTCTCCCTCGGACAAATAACTAAATAAGTAAGTATCTTAAAAAAATTAAAAGCCCAATTCTAAATTCTAAATAGAATAATTTAATACTGTCAGTACAATTAACAATCTTTTAGCTGGTCATTATACTACTGACATTCCATTTTAGAGTCTGGTTTCCCCAATCTCTCTTTTAACAATTCCTTATGATTCTTTTAAAAACACTTCTCAATATTCATAAATCAATCAACATGATATAGTACATTAACAAGATAAAGGATAAAAATCATATGATCATCTTAATATATGCAGAAAGAGCATCTGACAAAATACAACATCCATTCGTGATAAAAACTCTCAACAAAGTAGATTTATTATTCTTAATGAACTTATTTTGTTGTGTATTATAGACATTCCAAGTTAACTGTCAGGGATAAAGGTTATCTTCTTTTTAAAATTTTGTTAAAGATTTATTTATTTATTTTAGGGAGACAGAGAGAGAGAAATTGAGAGAGAGAGTGAGTGGGAGAAGGGGCAGAGGGAGAGAATCTTCAAGTAGAACCCTGCTGAGTGTGGAGTCTGATGCAGGACTTGATCCCATGACCCACGAGATCATGACCTGAGCCAAAATCAGGAGTTGGACACTTAACCGACTGAGCCACCTAGGTGCCCTGAAGGTTATCTCATATACAATTCTTTTACCTAGAATGTAATTCTTCTCCCCTCTCCATTTACCTAAATCCTCTTTTCTTGCATTTACACTGCCTTTCATTAACTTTTTATTCTATAAACTCTTTGAAGGCTTAATCCAACCTACTTGTTGTTTAACTGCTTTTATTTTTTGAATCTGGTTGCTGCCCCAAAACACTCTAAGAGAGGTGCAAACATTTCTGCTTTTCAGATTGTTAAGAGACAGTAGGCTTTAATCCTTTCTTCAGGGTCTACTTAAAAATACCATGCATCACTGGGCACTCACAGGGATAATGGCAGAGTCTCTGACAATGGTGTGTTGCCATTTGCTCAAAACCTACGAACAATGTGTGAATGTCTGTTTTCTCAAGGTCTTTGCATGTCAAGTAAGAACTATTCCAGCATCCACTCTTCTTTCAAAGGACGCAAATTTCAAAACACAGCTGTCTGCGACCTTGGGAGACCTAACCAGAATTTGCAAACAAGCTTATGTAAGCGTCCCCTGGCCAGCCTTGTAATGGCCTAAGTAAATGAGAGTTCTTCTTTTCCCTTTGTGTGTGTGTGTGTGTGCAAATGAGACTTGTGATTTCTACATGGAACAGCAAGAGGTCTTCTGGGAAGAGGGATCTCCTGCCCGAACTGTAATTTGAAAAGTACCCTTTGTCTGTACTGTATCCTCAATTGTATAGGATGCAATGCCGTGTAAGAAGCAATAGCAGAGCTGTAAAACACTAAGTCTCCATGATGCCTAGTGAGAAAAAACTCGGAAACTTGAGTAGACATTACATTAATAAGTTCCCCAGATGGCACTTTATAAATGTGGAGATGTGAGGAGAGACAGAAGTGGGGCCAAACAATATTAATAGATCTGTGGAGATTAGAAGTATGGATAGTAGAGTATACACTGAGTTCAGTCTGGCAAAATACAATGATGTCCAAGCATCCAGAAAAAAAATTACTCAGAAGATTGACATTCACCGGATGGAACCTCAAAAGCATGTCAAAAGCAACTGGATAGATACTGTAACCCACTGAATAGACAGATTTTGCAATGTAACACAAAGAGCAAAACATAAAGTCTATGTCAAGCTGCGTGTCAGAGGGCTTCAGCAAATGCTGACAGTGGTTAAAAAAAAAAAAAAAGGTGAATAAAATCAACTCAGTTCTTGGGTCTAAGAGGGTGAGCACCTGGACTTCTGCTTTGGATTTCAACAGTCTTTCAGGAAGATGAAAAGCACTTGAGAGACCTTTGAAAGGGAAATAAAAAACTAACAGAAATAGGCATATGATGAGCGATTCGAGGGATGAAATAGAATTAACTCTGTTGGGCAGTGACAAAAAGAGGTATTTAACTCTGATCAAAATTATTGTTGGGGCACCTGGCTGGCTCGGTTGGAAGAGCATGTGATTCTTGCTCTCGGGGTTATGAGTTTGAGCGCAATGTTGGGTATACAGGTTACTAAAAATATATATAATTAAAAAAATCATTGTTTACATTTGTTTTTTTTTGTTTTGAAGTTTATTTACTTTTTCGGGTAATCTCTACATCCAACATGGGGCTTGAACTCACGAACCTGAGGTCAAGAGTCACATGCTCTTCCACCTGAGCCAGCCAGGCACCCCGTTTACATTTTAAGGGTGTTCCAGGCAAGATTATTAACAAATATATTTTAGTTATACATATGGCAGATGAAAAAGTGAATTTACCAGAAGCATCAGCCTTTTGCAAAGCCATGTAGCTGAAAGAAGACTTACAATCATATAATTTTAGAGAAGGAGTGATCTTTGAGATGATCTAGTTTGGTGTCTTCAAAGTGAGGTCCAAGGGCCGGGTAACTCAGAACTGCCTGGAGAGCTTGTTAAAAAAGATTTCTCAGCTCCTACTAGTACAGTCCTCTTGAATCCTAATACCCAAGGGCTATTGGCCTGAGAAGCTTGCTGAGTTTAAGGGCCTCTTTCTATAGATAAGGAAACTGAGGCCCAGAGAGATAGGATACCCAAGGTCAGGCACCAGTAAGTCCCAGTTCCTGGCCCAACACTGTTACCACTAGTCTGGAATGAAACTCTTCCCAAATCTTCCCAAATTGCCTTTATTATCATATTGTATTTTTTTTCCTGAGAATTTAATTCATAATCTAACCACTGCTTCACTTAATTCTTGGGTAATAAGGAATGGAAGATGAAAGAAAATAGAGAACAAAGATTAGGTAGGAAGTAGAAAGGAAAAACAGGGGCAGAAGCAGGAGTCAAAAATGACTAGCATCTGATTAAGATGACATAATAGTTACAGGTGTGAAGTTAAATCACAGTCTGGACAGAAAGGCCTTCAGTCCATTGCACTGTCTCCCCCACACCCTCCCAAAAAACACCCAGACACTTAGAAGGAAAAAGACAGAGAAACTGTCCCTAACAGGAACCTGAGGCTAATCAGTGGGTTTGGCTTAATCCCATTGGCCTTGTCCAAGTTATCTTAAAAGAGTGGTCAGGTGATTTTAGGAATGGTTGAGACCTTCTTGGTCCTACTTCTGAATCTGCCATCTTAGAAGAGATGGGCATGAGATGGTAAATGGAAATGTTCCCTCTGGGCCACCAGAGTTATGGCACCATGAAGATCCACTTTCCAAATTCTAAATTATTTTTAAATATAAGTGCCATGTAAAGTAGACAAAGAGAACCACAGGATGTCCTGTATTCAAAGGTTTTTCGTATAGTTTTTCAACTCTCACAGACTTACTGTTTCAACAACTCAAGAACTGCTACTCAGGGTTTTAAATAAATTAAACTGAACCCCTCATTTTCCTATCTCCATAATCATGTGACAGTTTTAGAATTCCACTACTTTTTTTTATAATAATGTTTTTTTATTATATTATGTTAGTCACCGTACAGTACATCCCTGGTTTTTGATGCAAAGTTTGATGGTTCATTAGTTGCGTATAACACCCAGTGCACCATGCAATACGTGCCCTCCTTACTACCCATCACCAGCCTTTCCCATTCCCCACCCCCTTCCATCTGAAGCCCTCAGTTTGTTTCTCAGAGTCCATAGTCTCTCATGAAAGACAATTATCATATGGTTTCTCTCATCTATGGAACATAAGAACTAGGAAGATCGGTAGGAGAAGAAAAAGATAAAGAAGGGGGGGTAATCAGAAGGGGGAATGAAGCATGAAGAATTCCACTACTTTTTTGATTCTCTGATTTATAATAGATTTAACTTCTATCTTCTTTTACTTTGACTATCAGGAAAAAAAAAGATTTAAAAAAATATAATAAAGTTTCCATGGAAAGAGAATTTAGAAAAGGAAGAGAGGTTCAAAGAGTAAGTTTTGGTCCTTCCTACATCTAAGCTTGCTTAAAAATGTGAAATATCTGCCTCATTATCATAAACCTTTTATTCCTAGAAGGTGAAAGACAGGGATGAGAACCAGACTATAGGTAGTATCAGTAACTTTTTCTGTGAGAGCAATTGGCATGTTATGGATAATTCTCTCATCTCATGATGAATTTGTTATTGAAAAGCAATCATTTTGCACTGATATGGCATCTTTTAGAAAGAGCTGGCCAGAGTGTTTTTCAGGTTGGTCAGTTCTGGTTTGACAGTTTCTAATCCTATAATGGGAATATGGATTTGACCTCAAGGGAAACCAAAACAAAACAGAACTAACATGGATCAGTAAAATAATTCATGAAAAATAAAACAGGTTAAAATATACTTGTAAAGACAGCTTTATTAAAAAAATCATTATTATAAAAGAGAATCTAAGTTTGACGTGCAGAGAAAACGAGATTAAAAAAAGATTGAGAATGTAACTTCAAAAGAAAGATGTATTCCCAAAGCACAGCTTTTACTAGTTTTCAGAAAAAAGAAAGCTCATTTTATTACAATTTGCCAAACTTACTGGCCATAGAATGGACTTCAAAAGGATTTCTGGAACATGATAAAAGATCCATAGAGAAGAGAATGGAAGGAAGATTATGCATTCAAGTTACATTTTAGAGTGCAAAAGGCCTCTGGAAAACAGATTTCAAAGAAAAAGTTAATACAAAGGAAGAAGGTCCCGGATTTCTTACACAGTCACAACGTGGACACTGTGTCTGTTTACAGAGAGCAGGGAGAAGATTCCATAGCAGAAATCTTTGCCTTGCATTTTGGAGCAGCTTTGAGAGAGCAGCAAAGAGCTCCCCACAATCTGCCTGGAGGGCCCAGAGTGGGGCTTTCCGATTTAAGAGCTCTGGTTCTCCTCGGCAGGCAGGATAAACAGCTCTGGATTCTTCTTTAATGACAACAGCATATCAGCTCCTTTTGAGGTCGCAGCATACATAAACAGGATCTGCCTCATATTTTCCAGTTGTGGAGGAGGGAAGGCAAAAATAAAAGAAAAAAGAGCCCCCACAAATCTTTTCCTGCAGTTTACTGTGAAGACAACTTGCTTTTACTCACATGCAGGACTGAAAAAAGGAAAGGAGAACCACAGTACTCAGAATGCCCCCAGAAAGAATACAGGAAAACCACTACTTCCTCTATGTGTGAGAACATCAGTGGGCAATCAAAGGGAAGAAAGGGAATGCTGAACTCTAAAGCTTTGAAAGAAAAAGGATACAAGTTTAAGAAGAGTAAGTGAGCTGAAAGGATTCTTAATAAAGTCTTCCTGTTGCCAAAACCCAGAGAGATACCAAAAGGGAGGTCTTACCCAGCATGCACCCTGCTCTCTACTTTAAATGTTTAAAGTGGACATTGGTTGTCAAGTTAGTAGGGAGACCAGCAGTTTATTTCCCAGGATGCTTTGAGGTCAGTGCTCGGCACTGAAAATTTCCCTGCCTTTGCGATGCCCTAACAAAATGCACCAAATGAAGATATTTACTCACAGAATCCACATTCTTGTACCCTTGGCCCAACATGGACTAAAGGTCTAAAGGAAAACCTCAAGATTCCTGTTTTCTTAGTGTACGTCTACAAGCACCCCCCTTCCCCATTTCTCTCCCACCAACAGTTTCTAGGAAACTGCAAATAAAAATACCTCACTTGTATTTAAATGTGCACCTTAGTGATTTGAAAGCTTGCTTCAGTATGCTATCAGTAGGGGTCAGCAAACTTTTTTCTGCATCATTCAAAACACTGAATTGATAGAATCAGAGTCAAAAGACAATCAGAAACCAGGACCACAGGTAGAAGAGGAGCCTAGAAGCCAGCCAGAGGAAACTGGCTATTTGAGTCCCAACCTTGAGTCCAGGGGAGCTCTCAGGACCATGCTCCAGTTAGTCTGGATTTGGAAATGCAGGGAACCAGCTGGGGCAGGTGGCCACTGAGAAAATTGTCTTCATCATTTCTAGGCACATTCCATTCCTCGCCGAATAATTCACGGGTTGGAGAAATAAGAGCTGAAGGATCTTGGCACATGAGATCTGAAGTGAAGATCAGTGGACCTTCAGTTCAGAGCTTAATGCCTAGTGCTTAGTCCTAAAATATAGTGTGTGCAATACTCGAGAGTGGTAAATCCAACTTGTTCATCTGGAACAATGACAGTACCTAAGGCCATCAGAGGTGAATTTTATCCTGGCATGTGCTAATTAGCTTGCCATAGGGAAAAACAGTCCCATGAACCTCTGCAGCTAAGAGTTCTCTGTATTTCAGTTTCAGTCTGTGGATCAAGATATCACATTATAAAAATGTAATTAATTAGCCGATATGGTAAAGCCCCCTTGAAGACACCTGATTGACAGATCATTGGTTCACACTTAAGAAATAATGCAATTGGGCACCCAACGAGTGTGAACCTTGATAATTTTAATCACCTCTCCAGATTGAAAGTTGTCAGCAAATCTCTTTAGGAGGAAACCAAGAGACAGAGGCAGCTAACAGGAAAAGAGACAGGGCAGGAAAAAGAGGATGACAAGAAGTGAAGTCAGAAGGGAAAGCTAGACACAGACCATTTGGGAAGGAAGAGCCTTGGCCAGGAAAGGGCAATTTTGAAGCAGGGTGAGAAAAAGGCCTATGCAGAAAGATCTGTCTAGAGTTGGCCTCCAAATCTGGCCTTAGGACATCAAAGATGGGACTGGCTCTGACTGGAATCAGTAGTAAGGAAGACTCAAACCCTTGGGCTTTTCTGAACTTCTTCTATTCCTTCTTCTAGGTAAGTTTTAGTGAATGCTCTGAAATAGGGTGGGGTTAGGAAGAGAACAATATCTACTTAGACTGCTTTTCTCAGGTTGGGACCAGGAACGGCAAGATGGGAGAGGCTGACAGTCCTAGCAAGGACTGAACTGAGAGTTCCCTCCAGGTAACAGAAGATGGCGATCCCTGTTCTGACTTTCTTTTTGACCTGCAAGTTTCTCCATCATATCCAAATAGTTGCGTAGCAAATGCAGGTTTTTAATTAAAAGATGGAGTCAGTGAGACAAAATAAATTTCTTTTCCTACTTCCCCAACATAAATCAATAGTGATATGTCCGAAATAGGGGCAATTATAAGGACGTGACATAAAAAGGAAATTTGGAAGTGCTAGTTCAACCAAGAAAAATAGTAGCTTCTCTTTAAAAACAAATGAAAGTTTTGTTTTTTAATTAAAAAAAGGGTATTGCATAGGAGAAGGTTTAATAAAAATAACCAGAGAGAGAGAAAACCACAATATTGCTGATATGAAATCTTTACTCACAGACAACTTTTGATAGGTTTGGGGCAGCACCTTATTACTACAAGGTGCTTACACCTTACTACTTTGGATTCTCCAAAACTGGCACAAGGTTAATCTATAAGTTATGTGCCTTGCAATGTACTTAGGTTGAAGCTTAGACTGATTAGAAAAGTAAGCAATATTTAAAACTCTAGGCCTAAGAAAAAGTGAAGTATTCAAAATCAGCACTAGTGTGAAAATGTATTTTGAATTCACTGGTTAGAAGAGAGCAAGCAGGGGTGCCTGGCTCAGTTGGTTAAGCATCTGCCTTCAGCTCAGGTCATGATCCCAGGTTCCTGGGATCGAGCCCCACATTGAGCCCCACATGGGCTCCCTGCTCAGCAGTAGTCTGTTTATCTCTCTTCCTTTGCTCCTCCTTCCTGCTTGTGTGTGTGTGCACACTCACTCTATCAAATAGATAAAGTCTTAAAAAAAAAAAAAAGAAGAGAGCAATCATTTCTGAAGTATCTTATCAGTTTTACTTTCATTACATTCTTTTATATTATGGTGATCAACTTCTGTCAAAAACTTGCAAGAGAGAAACATCTGACATCCCCACAACCCCCAAAACTAATTCCAATTAATGTCCTAGAGCAACATTCAATTTTTTTCACATTAGCGGGATGCAGATCTGTACTCTGGCCATATTAGAGATAAGCAAAGAGCATCTAATGTTAACCACTTGGTAATAATTATCCAAACCCATGGCATCTTGGAGTGCCTGGCTGGGTCACTCTTGATCTCCGGGTTGTGGATTCAAGCCCCACGTTTGGTGTAGAGATTAAAAAAACAAATCTTAAAAAAAAACCCCAAAACCAAAGCCATGGCCTCTTTTCTGCATACATTATGGCAATGCTATGTGTACATCCACAATCAAATGTTAATTTTTAATGTGTGAGTTTTCTATTTGAGGATCAAAAGAGCTAAGTACTGTTTGAAATGAGGAGAAAAAGGAAAAGTCTCTCAACGTACTATAGACTTGAACTGCTCTATCAAACCAGATTTTTTTTTTTTTAAAGTTTGCCTAAGTGAGCTGGAATTCCTTTATAGCTTCAGCTCTCTATATTTCACGTCCAGGTCAGGTATCACCTCCCTCTCTTACGGCAAATCCACGATTTTTCCTTACGCCTTCACAAATGGAGTGGTTCGTCACCCACCCTCCCCTCCAATTCTGAAATTTCTGGCAGAAAAGAGATCTGTCAAAACAGGTTACTTGTATTTTTATTGGTTCCTCCAGACCATGACGACATTTCCTGAAAGGCAGTGCCAGGAAACTATTAATGTCTGTGAAAAAGAAGTGAAAGTTCTTATAAGCAAAAACTGTCTGGTGCCCCATGAGACTGCAGCCTGAAGGAATCCATAGTCTTTAGACTGTAACACTGGTTCAACTGCCTGCTATGTCAGAACTCTGAAACACCGCTATCAGAGAAGAGGAAAGTGTCCTTCCAAAAAGAAAGGTCTGGGGGACAAAACTGCTTATTTCTTCTCTTTCTCTAAATCTTTTGCTTGCCCAGAGTTAGGGTAGCTGAATGGGCAGCTAATGGCTGGTTCACTTAAGGCTGTCCCACAAACTGGTTAATTCACTAAAGTAGTTAATGGATTCTTACCCTAGCAGAAGGGGTAATAAGGCCAACACCTGAAAGACGAGAGTGTAACCTTCTCCACAAATGGGAAGAAAGAATCCATTCTAACATCCAGGTGCAGAAAAAGAAGTTAAGTTCACTTTAAAAAGGACTACAGTAATTCTGCTAATGCTAGAGTCACAGCGTGTGAGCACTTGACACTGCTGATCATAAAGGAAGCTGGAGCTTTACAGAAGACTGGAAACTAAATTAAACAAAACTTGTTTGAGGCACTGGACCTTTAGGAGACTTTCAAATATTTCAACTGATATATATTAATGCCAAAATCATGTGGGTACTTTCTAAAGTTATAACTGGGTTTGTGGAGCAGAAAGGCAGCTCACTGCACTGTCATATCCCTCTATTTCACAGTGCCACCTGCTGGGTGAGGGTGGAGAGAGCTGAACTTTGTTTCTCGGACCCATAGATAATCCATGAATTCACAAAAGGAAGAAATGTCTTTACTCTCTCCAGTGTACACAGAACACTGAGAAACAGTGCTCTCTGTGCTGGCAAGTTCACGAAGAAAGGGACATCCCTGCTCATCTTTGCTGCTGTCCTAGCCATCCATAGTCCAGTCATGTTTCCTTTGAAATGTCCAAACAGGAAATAAAAGCATTAAAATAAAGAACATAAAATACGGCCCTTGCATGCTGACTACATGTCCATCTTAATAGTCAGGTCATCTGAATCATGACCTCTAAAAGCCGGGTGGTTTTTTCATTATCTTTAAGAGAACGCTGTAAATGGCCCTTCTAGATGAAGTTGAATCTATTCTCATAACTAACCCTCTTCGGGAGAACATTTAATATCTGGTCCCAACATAGTAAACACTTAAACTAGGAGCAACTAAGAAAAAAGTATGGCTAAAGTAACATCCACTGTCACATAAAGCACTAGGTTCTGTCCCTGGAATGTTAAAAAGAAATTAATCTATATCCTAAGCACTGTTCATTTCACATAGAACAGGTATGTTGGTTTCTCCTCACTGGAAAAGAAACTAGAGGCCCAAAATGCCTCATCAGAAATTCCTGGGCCACATGTGCTTGAGAATTTTTCAGATTTTAGAAAGGTGAATGGTACATACATTATGCATTGCTGTCCACCAATTGAACATTAATATTCTTGCAATAAGATATGTGCATTTTCACACTAAACGGTTAGACTCTAAATAAACTTGTGTCAGCTCAGATCAAGTTTTGTTGTCAAATGAGTTTGTATAAAACTACTTCACAAATTTATGCTTTTGGATTTCAGTACTAAAGATAAGGGATTATGAGCCTGCATAAGTCATTCTCGATTTAATGAAATAGAGACAAAGCAGTAACTGGCACAGAACTCTTTAAAAGTCTGAAAGTCTGGTGTTCATCTTGGTTGGTTGATTTTTGGAGAAGTTACTTAACATTTTAGCCATGGTTTTCTTAGTGGTTGCATTGGGGAGGGATGGTGGTAGGAGTAACAGTGGATGGGGGTCCCAGGTTAGGTAGTATTGATCCAATGC
This sequence comes from Ailuropoda melanoleuca, assembly GCF_002007445.2. Lineage (NCBI taxonomy): Eukaryota > Metazoa > Chordata > Mammalia > Carnivora > Ursidae > Ailuropoda > Ailuropoda melanoleuca. The sequence continues at coordinate 45,294,843 of NC_048218.1, read as the reverse complement.
CTATAGAGTTTCAGCCCTATGCTAACCGCTTCTAGTGTTTTAGTATTATAAACAATAGTGTGATAAACAGCCTTGTAGCTAAATCTTTATACATGTCCCTTATGACTTTTTTGGGATAAATACCTTAAAAGGTAATTGCTGGGTCAAAGATATTCTATCTATAAGTGTGTTTTTCCATCCACCCATTCATCTACTTAGCTTTATAACACCACAAAATTGTTTTAAAGGAAATTTACACTCCCAACAGCAATGTACAAAAGCACCTATTTCCCTGTACCTTTGTCAACACCAGGTATGATCCTTAACAAAATTTTCCAATTGATATAGGAAAAATGGTATTTCTTTGATTAAATGTGCATTTCTCTAGTTGCCTTGTATTTTTACACCAGCTCCATTTAATTGTCCACAATTTTATGAAGCAGTTACTCTGAAATTCCCATCATTAGTTGTAAAGCCATGTCTCTTTGACTTTAGAGTTAATCTTCCTTCTAGGACCCCCTGTGAGTTTTGAATTGTGTTGAAGAGGCCCTTGAAGGATCCTTGGTGAGGCCTTTGGGTCATTGGGATAGAGAGTGACATAAGGGCACAAATGAGTTGGAGGATGTAGGGACAGCTCTGGTTTTGTTTACTATATCATGCTTCCATATAGTGCCTCTCTACTGTACTAAATCTAGAAGCTTCCTGGATGGCCAACAAAGCCTCTTTGAAATAGCAGCTCATATGGTTTAAGGCTTGGGCAGAGGCCACAAGGACTGTATTTTAAATTACTATTCATCCCCTACTCAGTGCATAGTACACAGCTTTTAAACTAGTTAATCATTGATTGGTTTATTATACAAACTGGCATACTTCTGACTTGGATAGCCTAGATAATCTTGTGAATTCTAGGTGTTCTTCCCTCACCATAAGGGCTTATATTAGCACTGAAAAAAAACAAAAAACAAAAAACATGTATTTGAATAACATATCTGCAAAATTCAGATGATCTAACAGCATTTTAGGTCAAACTTCATTTGCAAATCACTATTCTCAGTTATGTATACCAATGGAGGAATGGGATGAATCAGGTCCCAGGATTCAACAGATATTACAAAAACCTTGACCTTTCTTACACATTAAAACTCTCACCAGGCTGCTTAGTTACAAGCTATCTAAGGTATAAGCATCACATTCTCCCTATACTCTTACCTGGCCCACAGGAGAGACCCAAATAACTTGAAATGGGACAATGCTGAAAAACGGCAAGAGGTGAAAGGGTTAGTATAATTCACTCTGAATAGGGATCCCCTAATTTAGGTCAATCGTGAGCACTGGAAATTTACCCGTTTCACAAATAAGATTTGAAAATGTAGGCAGGGCCACTGAGAGGCAGATCTCCTGTATTCTGTCTGACTGGTGCTTCTAGAGTGTGCATTTTAGAGATCCTGCAACTGATAACTGAATCATAGTCTAGGCCTGCTCTTCTGTATACAGAGCAAACTTGAGCAGGCAATCTATGTGGTATACACATTTTCGGTCATCTCTCTGAAGAAGACAGACTTGTCCTGAAGCAGAATATCCTGAGAGAAAATAAGGAATAACTCGCTATACATATAATTACACAAAAACCTTTAAACTGACCCAGAATTTTGGTCTGGGCCTGGGCTGTTTAAGAAGCACAGCTTTTTGCATTATCCTTGATTTAATCACCACTATCCATGACATCACTATCAAAACCATTTATTTAGTCTGTTTTCAAGCTCCCCACATGGCAAATGACTGCCTACATAAACAAAACAATTCTATTCTATAAGAATTCTTTGCAACTGAGACCCCTAGAGAGAGAAAAAAATGTAATTGCCATCTGAAACATACTGAAGTTTCTGTAAGTGGTTTTATAAATGAATCATTGACTTTCATTAAAAGAGGAAGAAAAAACCCACAAAGAGCTGCAGGAGGCATTTCTGAATCTTGCAGACACAGTAAAGCAAAATCATGACACCCCTATCAGCTCTTAGCTATTGGAAACTCTAGTCTGAATTTAGTCTCTGACAAGAGGGCAAGATACAACTGATGATAATCTCTTTAAGTGTAAAGACCATGTCCCTAATTTCTCATGTCTCTTACAGCAGTGCATTAGAATCATCTGGATGACTTTTAAAAATAGATTACTAGGCCCTATCCTCAGAATTTCTGACTCAGAAGGTCCAGGGTGGGGCCTGATATGCATATCCTGCTGGTCCAGGAAACACTTTCTCAGCATCAAGGCTTTATAGTGCAGGGCACAGTATTAGGCAAATAGTTGGACAATAAATACTTATTGGTTAAATTGAATTCAACTTCAAAATTGATGTTTTCTTCCCCATGCCAAATCTGAATACATACTGACATGCTGGTGGACTGATTAGGAATAAGAGCATGGTCATTGGTGATATTAACAGACCATATGATGATGACATGGCAAGGAAAACAAACCAAAAGTGTCATCTGCACCTCAGCATCACAATGACAGCTATGGGCACTACAGCAGTGGTAAAATTAGGGAGAAAGAATAATACGAAAAGTTAAAAACCAAGATGGAAATCTTTAGAAAAATGGCTTTAGGGGTTGGCAATAATTTCTAGGATGAGATAGCAGGAGTAGAAGAAGGAGTATAGATTTATGAAATGGTACAACAGAACCGGGACTGACTCCAGACTGCTATAATGTTAGCAGTATGACTTTTAGCAAAGTTACTTATCTCTCTGACTTTCCACTTCCTCACTTGTCACTTGGATGATAATGCCCACCATGAGGACTGGAGTGGCTTGGGAACTGCGGTTTAGAACAATGGTTCTCAAAATTGAATAGCATAAGATTAGTTGGGAGACTCTTAAAACATAAAAACCTCTCGAAACAGTGATTGCTGGGTCACACTCCCAGGAGATTTGAATTCAGGAGGTCTGGGGTTGGGGGCTTGCTGAGAATCCTCATATCTGATGCTGATGCAGCTAGTTCTCAGACTACACTTTGAGTAGCAGTGGGCCAGCGACCCACACTTACTTGCCATTAACACATCATACCAAGTAGATTCCTCAATATATAGATCAGTTATATCAATTTCAAAATTCTATCTCATGTCATTTGGGTTCATGGTTCTCAAGCCTATCAGACTTACCGGAAAACAAGAACTGTGTCTTCTTTCTCCTTATACCACACATAATGCTTACCATAGCATTTGGCTATGCATATGTTGGTAGACTGAAATCCCATGCATACATGAGCAGCGATAGGAATACATGTTTGTTTGTTTATTAAGGGTTTTTTTGGTTCAAATTTGCCCTCTACCAACTATTTAATGTATGAAAACCTAACTGCTGAATTTCTTTAAAAAAATTGCTGTTTGGTAAAATAAATCTTATGTAGATAGCAACACGGAACTTATTAAAAGTTCCTATGTATGAGCACGATTTCCCAACATGCCCTCAATGAATATGCGGCTAAAGAAAATCAGCAAGTGGAAATCACAAGTTTCTTTAGAACTGTACACATTTTCCAAGCCCTCTGCTAGTCTCCCTTCCTCCACTCCAGGGACTTCTATCCTCTAGAGAGCCAAGGGGTTCTTAAGTTCTCCATATTTAATATTGGGCTGCATTTGTTAAAACATAAAAAAAAGAAAAACGGATTATATGCCATAAATAAAGCCAATAAGTTACAGCATACTTAATCTAGCATGGTGCTTGCAAACACACACACCAGTCCCACATCTGAGGAGCAGCTTTAATGTTAAAAAAAAAAAAGTATGTGTGTGGGGGGCGGTGGGTAGTTGGAAAAAGAGGGGCAGTGGGGCTGGAGAACTGGTGACAAATTTGTCCCTTAAGACATACAGGAAATACTCAGAGGTTTTGTCTACTTTGTAAATTAAACTGCGAAGCAGACGCTCATAAAATGTTTACTCTGATATATCCTCTGTCTTTCCGGAAACTCCAACACACCCCAGTCAGATTCTCAGAAGAAAATCCTGTAACTCTAGGAGGAAAAGAGGGCTCCTTAAGGCTTACAGCAGACTCAAACTCACTTCTGAAATGTCCATTCCTCTAAGATTTCTGAAATCAGAAGCAACAAAACAGAAACAAAACAAAATAAAACAAGGGCTCTTCTACCTGCTTCAAGAAGGTTCAGAAAGTTGAGTTTTGAGAGGATTAGAAGCACATTTTCCAATCTAAGGTGTGAGCACTCAGTATGGGCAATGGTTATTGTCAACGCTATTTATCTGTGACAGTCTAGGGAAACAAGTGGAGAGATTTTAACATTTGATTAGGTTTCTTATCCATACTTCAAATAACAGAGAAAAATCAGTTTATCTTTTTAACTGGAGCCCTCTTTGCAGAGAGAAGAAATGAGATGCTTTTAAAAATTAGTTTTCCTCTGTTCCCTGAAGCCCAGAGTTTTGATGAGGTTTTAAGTAGGCTGACTTCTTTTCTTGGGACCTTATAAATTGGAAAAAAAAACCCCAAGGACAACTCCAAAAACAAAATCAAAACCAAAAAACTGGTGAGTCAACTTTTTTTTTTTTTTTTTTTTTTTTAATAACAGAGGGAAAGAGAGAGAGAGCGTAGAGGGACAGAGAGGGAGAGTGAGAATCCCAGGCAGGCTCCACGTCTAGTGTGGAACCTGATGGACGTGGTGCTCAATCTCACAACTCTGAGATCACAACCTGAGCCGACATCAAGAATTGGACACTTAACTGACTGAACAACACAGTTACGCTCACTTTTTTTTTTTTAATGAAAAGTCAAGCCCCCAAATTAAAATAATCCTTAAAATAGCTTCTAAAAGATTGTCAAACTATGGATAAGAAAGTATTCATCCCTGCACCTAAGGTGCTAATTGTTCAGGGTGGGGTAGAAATTCAGTAGTCATTAAATTTCGTTTATAAACTTCCTTTTAGTACATACATGTAAGAAAATTAAGAGAAAATTAAGGTCACGATTCTTTGAATTAAGTAATAAATATTCAAATAATAAATTAATAATTACACTTATAGTAATAATATTGCTATTCAGATATAAAGTAATAAGCCATTCACATCTTTAATCATTTGGTGAAATCATTATTAAGGATGGGGCCAATTTTTAAATTTTGTTACATTTTTTTAAAACTGGGGAGACAGGGAAAAGGAGAAGAAATACTGGGGATTATTTGGGAACAAGCAGAAAAGGGGTGGAGTCTTGGGGTAAAAAGGTTTTAGGTGGCCAATAAACAGCAGGTAAGGACACCGGTACCTCAGCAGTAAAGAAAACAAGATTCCAAGTGGTAAAATAATGACAAAGAAATGTTTAATCTAGCTTAAGTTCTTTTGATTTTAGCAGCAATGACCTCCAAATTCCATCTTCATCCTGAAGATGTCTAAGAACTCTTAGAATCTTAGTCTTATAAATCAAAAGGAAACTTATCTATTCTATGCTCCTTTCCTACTGAACAAAAGGTCTACTGGCTCAGAGAGACTAGACAAGCTGCTCAAGATTATAGGTTTCATGGTGTCCAGTTTGTCCAGGAAATTCAGAACTGGGAGACCAGATATGACAGTAATCTAGGCGGGAAGGGATGAACCTTGGACCACAGTCGTGGTAGGTTGAATGTTGAGGAGCCAGGACAAGCTACTTCACAGCAACGTATGAGCCTGGAAGACTGGAAGCCTAAGTAAGATACATGGCTATTAAACTTTCATAGTTTTAAGTTTTTTGATATTAGGATGCATCTTTTTTTTTTTTAAGATTTATTTATTTATTTGAGAGACAGAGAGAAAGAAAGATGGAGGGGAGGGACAGGGGGGAGGGAGAGAACCTCAAGCAAACTCCCTGCTGACTGTGGAGCCCAACTTGGGGCTGATCACATGACCCCAAGATCATGACCTGAGCTGAAACCAAGAGTTGGACGCTTAACTGACTGAGCCACCCAGATGCCCCTGATATTAGGATGCATCTTAGAATCAATGTCAAAAGAGAGCCAGAAGAAGTGATGTGACTGTCATTGCCCATGCAGGTGCCAATACACAAATATCTCGGAAGAGACAGCAGCAGTCTGAAGCTTGGATAGGCTGATGCAACCGACTGTATCAGGGACAGGCTGTGTGATACATGCAGTGGCACACAGGACAAGTGGAAAGTAATGGATGCTAAGACTGAAAAAATATTAAATCTTCTGTGTTAAAAGAAGACAAAACCACCACAAATAGTGAACATTTACAGATCTTCAAGTACTATTGGGGAAGTTTATAGCGTGGTGTTTAAAAGTGAAGGCTCTCAATTTGGGGAGATGAAAAAGTTCTGGAGATGGTATAGTGGTGTTGGTTGTACGACAATGCAGTGGATTTAATGCCACTGAATTGTGGAGTTTAAAATGGGTAAAATGATAATTTTATGTCTTCTATATATTTTACCAAAAAAAAAAAAAGCGAAGGCTCCAGAGTCAGTCTTCTTGACCTCAAATACTGCTTCTGATCCTTCTAAATTGTGAGACATTAGGTAAATTTAATAACCTCTCTGTGGTTTAGTTTTAACACCTCAAAATTGGGAGGGTAATGGCATGTACCTCATACAGTTGGTGAGGATTAAATGAATTAATATGTGTAAAGCATTTAGGCAGTGCCTGGAATGTAATAAATGTTTAAGAAGTGCTAGCTGTTGTTACTGGTATTGTTATTATTATTATTGCTCTTATTATATGGTAAAATGGCTTTTTAAGAAACTGTTCTAGGGCGCCTGGATGGCTCAGTCTGTTAAGAGTCCAACTCTTGGTTTCAACTCAGGTCATGATCTCTGGGTCTTGAGATCAAGCCCTGCTGTGTCAGAGTCTGCCTCTCTCCCTCTCCCTCTTCCCCCTACCCCCTCTGGTGCTCTCCCTTTCTCTCAAATAAATAAATAAATAACTCTTAAAAAAAAAACAACAAAAAACAGGGCACCTGGGTGGCTCAGTCGGTTAAGCATCCCAAGGTCCTGGGATCAAGCCCCGCATCAGGCTCCCTGCTCAGTGGGAAGCCTGCTTCTCCCTCTCCTTCTGCCCTTCCTCCCAGCTCATGCTCTCTCTCTCTTAACTAAATAGAAACCTTTAAACAAACAAACAAACAAACAAACTAACGGAAACCCAGTTCTGGCTTTTTTTCCCTTTCTCTTCTCATTCTCTGGTACAGTACTAATAAGAAATAAAATTATGAAAATATGAGTAGAAAGAGGAAGAGTAAGTAAAAGAAGGGCCCTAGAAAATTAACACCCTGCATAATCAGGTCTGGAATAACTAAGAATTGCCTACTTTGGCCAATCATTGAAATTCTAGTCTCTAAGCAAAGTCATGTAGGGTCCTGAACCACCTGTGAAGATTTTCAAAAGTCCGTATGTTTGGCCCACCTTAGACTAACCAACTCCCACTGTCCAGAGGTGGGGCCCAGGTAACTATCCAATGATGCACAAGGGGAGCCCATCATCTCACAAATGCACTCAACTGGGTACTTAGGGATGACTCATTTTAGGTACTTTAGGTATATTTGGAAGATCGCTATATATTCTAATATCTAAAATTTTGTGCCCTTTCTTCCTTTTTTTCTAATAGTGCCTTTCCACTTTGATTGAAAAGAAAGGCCATTTTCTCTATGCACATCCATGGGCTCCTTAAGAAAATTAGCTAATAAATGTTATGGCAAAGTGTTTATGTGGTTTCTGACTGTGACTACTGCTGAGCTACTCCTAAGTAACTCCTATACCTAATGAGAATGTAGTTATGCACGTTCCCATCCCCATTTTAGAGCCACATAGATATGTACCCTGTATTAGATAGAGCTTGGTATTAGATAGATCTGTATATCTCAAAGACATACCTTATTTCTTTTTTAAACAGTGGTTTTTACTCAATGAGAGGTGACAGCTAAGGGTTTTCTTCCCCCTTGCTACTCTAATGTGGTCCGATTTCTTTATACTGGTCTGGTTTAGGGCACTGGCATACTTCAAAGATACCCTGCCAGAGGGAGGCTTCTTTTTTAGAAGTGCATTAGGTGGGAAGTTTTGGGATGTGCTGTAGAGGGGTGTAAGAGGAAGAGGAGTGGAAAACGGGGGAAAGCACTGTAGCAAGAGTCTCCTGATGGTTTCTCTTTGCATGCTACTTTGCCCCTTTACTCATCAAGAGATTTTATTTTATTTTCTAAAATTGCCCATCAGCAAATCCTCAGTGGCTCCCCATGACATAGAAAGTAAAGCCCAACCTCTCCAGTCTGGCATTGGAGGCTGTCTACCACCAGACCTCAAGGGGTCAACCAAATTCCCAACACATATCCTCCAGTTTCCTCACAGCCTTTCAACATGCCCAGCACAGCTGGGGCCACAGCACCTGGAGCCCATCATCGTCCCATCTCCCCAGTCCTCCTTTCTCTGAACTCTAGCAGGAACAGTCTGTGTCATTCATTACGATTCTTAGTCATATGGGCTGCATTTTAAATTAATGATTTCATACATGTGTGATTTACCTCACTAACCAGACCAAAACTCCCTAAATTAGAGGACCATGGGTTGAATTCAGCCCACATACATGTTTTGTTTGGCCTACACAATGTTTTTGAAGAATGTGAATTAGTTGCCAGCATTTAAAAAAAAAACCTGGAGATGGCACATAATAAAAATCTGGATTTCTGAATTCTCTAGACAAACTGGAAGCTCTGACAATGTGGGGCAAGCATTCCAGGATGGTTCCAATAAGCTGGAGCTGCATAATGACTGATCCCTTCAGAGGTGCTGTGTCCTTTCCACTTTGGCATAGTCCCAATCACCCCTCTGTCCTGTACCTGGCCTCTTTCCACTCCCCTGTACACCTTCCTGTCTCCCCCTGCCATTTGAACATCCAACCTCTGAACTACACTTTAAGTCCTTGGAGGACATGGCCTTTGTCTTCATCTTCATCCTTCACCTTCTCAGTGACTAGCACACTGCTATTTACATAATAGGTGCTGAAAAACTATTTCCTGAAGGGAAGGAAGAAAGGCCACAAGTGAAGAAGCAGAGATAGCGATGGATCAGTGAGATGAAGATAAAAAGAGGCCAGGGTAAGGACACATGAGTGAAGGGTTTTATAGCATCTCAAGAATGTGAAATGGAAGAACTTGTTCTTTAATAGCATCAAAAGGCAGTGATTTATGAATCTCTTTTAGAAAATTATAAGAGGTATTTTGTTTTTAAAATGATAGCTTCCCAGAAGGTGGACAATGGAAACAACTTAGATTTATCTAGAGGCCCTTCAACTCTGAGTATACTTTACTGTGTCAATAGTGAATTGAGTCACTATGACCTTTTTAAAAGGAAAACCATGAACTTTGGAGTCTTACTTTGTACTGCTGATGAGGGAAGAGAAATTATCCTAAAGGCAGCCTTCATTTCATGTCCATTTACAAAGTCTCCAAAGAAATACACTGTAAGAGCTGCATATTACCAAGGATCTTTTCCTGAACTTGCACCAAATGCCTTCCGCATGCATCCAAGCTGCCCCTTTTCACTCAAGTGTGAGTGAAGTTCAGAAAGTCAGGAAGAACAGAGTTCCAGAATACTAAACACATTGTTCAATGATTAAATTTTAAGTTAAACTTCACAGATGAAACTGTAGCTCCAGGGGACAAATCATGGCTTAACTCAATGTTCCAACGGGAGACATTTTATACCTTGCCCCTTCTACTGAAAAGCCTCTGCAGTTCTGCTGAGCAGATCAGGAAAAATTGGTCTGAATGATCTGTTGATGCCTCTGGGTTTGAGGGTATAAAGTGCACTGAGTTGATGGTAAGATGCTGGGGGATTCAGAGAAGAAAAGTGGAGAGATTTTCAACTTGTCCATTATGGGAGTTTGTGTTTGAATTAGAAGTTTGAGGAGCTAATGCTGAACAAAGCTTTATATTTGGGATGTGAGTATCTCAAGCTGCTGGGGCAGAGAGGAGGTCACTAATGGGAAACTTACAGAAGCATCCAAGAAAAGACATCTGCCTCACTTGACTGTTTGTCAGATTTTCTCTATCTGAGAAAAGAGGTGACCTCATTTTTCATTTCAAGAAATTACAACTTAAAACCCATACCCACTTACAAGCGTCTGATTGTGGAAAGTTTCATGCCATAATTAGGAGCTTATCATCTAAAATCCCAAACTGTGTAGTATCACGAGAGAGTCAGTAGAGTGGGTCAGAGCATGGGCTCTGGGGTCAGACACACTTAGATTGGAGTCCTGGCTTTGCCAGTCAGTGGATCTGGGACAGGTAACTTCTTCCGGCCATAGTTTTCTCAACCGCAAAAGAATAAAAATAGTACATATTCCATGGGATTACTTTGAGGTTTGAGTGAGAGATTGCATGCAGAATACTTAGCACAGCACCTGTCAGGGAGCCCCCAATAACAAGCTATTTTCATCAGAGTCTCTTAAAATGTAGAAAGATTTATATGGTTAGTTGGGTGAAAGGTCATCATGCCACATAAACTGGCATGGCATTGTGCTCACTGTTGGTAAATTTAAACAAGGTTGAGGTCAATGACCTCTGTCAGAAGAACATGGGCTCTGAGTGATTTTCCAGTAGGAGGAATAGGTTATGCTGAGCCAGTCACACTCACACTTCTTCCCTCTGTGATCAAATGCATGCATTTCTGAACCAGCTGGGCAAGCTGGGACTGCTCTGCATGAAGCCAACTGTCCCATATGGAGCCTGATCCCACAGTCTTGGATTTTAACCAACTGAGCTAACTGGTAACAGATAACCAAAGACATACTCCCTGCTTGCAGGAGGCCAGCAGACTTTTACTGGGACACATCACGAAAACTTTAACAAGATGCAGCACATAAAATGCATTTTAGTAATACCCAAGAACATGAGTTTGGAAAAACCGCAGCTACTCTGTCCATTCCAATTTATAAGCAGATTCTACAGCCTGAGAGGTCTAGGCTTTTATTGGCCTTTTTCCCTGATGATGTAATGAGTATCTGAAACTGACATGCCTAAAGCTGGACAAGAAGTTCAGTACTAGAGATCACATCATCTTTCCTTAAAGTAATATCTCACTGCATTCTTGGTTTCCTGTAGAATGATCAGACACACGTGGAGAATGCAAAGCTGCAGAATATTAGAAAAGTTTATCTAGTTCACTGGAGAAGTAAAGAAAACATATGTTATGCAAAGAGTATAACAGCTAAATGTTGGCTCTGCCAGCACCAGTTTTCCTGAATCCAGGTCCAGAGCTTTCCATTATAATCTGCCACCCTGAGAAATCCAATCATCATTTTCTCTTATAGAGCTACTCCAAAGTTGTAGACAAACTACCTGTTCATTTTTTTTTTTTTTTAATGGTCTGGAGCTGTCACCTGATTGTATGGATGTCCAAAGCAATGAGACATTTGTTTACAACTGCCTATATACTCAACATTAGCTGTGTTAATTGTACTACTAATCACTAGCACATAAGCCAGCAAGTGCTAGAAGCTTTTCTCACCTAGATGCTATTTAGCTCAACTACAGTATGTTATGAACTTTCCTTATCTTTGTAACACCAGCTAGTAAGTTCAGCAACTGTTATTAATTTAATACTAAATTACAGTTGTTTAAAATAGATGTTTCTAGGTTATTAAATAAGTTTCTAAAAGCCTCTCATAAAATTTTAAAAGGTGAACGTGAGGTCTAGAATATTTAACAATATTTATGGAACGATGTATTGGAGATTCATCAGTTCATCAGCTGAAAATGTGAGAAAATCTCAGAGCTGAGTCAGACTTGGTTTCCACCTAGGGGCTTGCTACACTCTTAGCCAATAATAATTCTTGGTACCCTAACACTTTTCTATTATAAAATACACCTAAATAATTTTCTTCTCTATTGCCTACATTTCCCCCCTTTCAAGCCCTAGCTTAAGATCTTGGTCCATCAGGCACTCATGACCTTGGGTAAATATGAACCTTCTTTTGTCTGTGTCTTTACAGCCAGATCCGTCAGGATCTTCTTCCTTGAATGCTGTCTTGGTTTGGGCTGCTATAACAATACCACAGACTGAGTGGCTTACAAAGAACGGACATTTGTCACAGTCCTGGAGGCTGGAAGTCCAAGATCAGGGTGTCAGCATGGTCAAGTTCTGGTGAGGGCCCTCTTCCAACTGCAGCCTGCTGACTTCTCTATCCTCATATGGTGAAGAGCCAAGAAAGGAAGCAACCTGTATTATGATTTTTATAAGGGCACTAATCCCATTCATGAGGACTCTACCCTATGACCTCATTTAATCCTAATTACCATCTAAAGGCCCCACTTCCTAATGCCATCACACTGTGAGGAAAGGGAGGGTTTCAACTATATGAATTTGGGGTGGCAAGGTACATGATTCAGTCCATGACAAATGCCTAAGACTAAGCCAGGGCTCTAGCACATGGGTTGCCCATGATACAATCTATCCTATCAGAAAAATGAGAGGACTGTAGAGATAATCTTTGCACTCCTTGGGGGCTAGTGATAAAAAACCCAGTATTCATCATATTGTAGAAGGCTAAATATTTTAACATAAAACAAGCAGCATTGTGTACAATATTGAGAACATTGCGAAATATTAAAGCTAGACTTTTCTTGGGTTATATAACTCTTTTCTCTAAATTTAGTCACAAAAATTACCCTTCTCTCAAGAGTGTTTGAAAACTAAAGAACTGGGACAGGAAGAGATTAAAATGTAAATGTGAAAATAAACATAACAAGATGTTAACAATGGTTCTATGTGGTACAGTTATGGGTAATTTTTATTTTTATCTTTGTATTTTTGTGTATTTTCTACATTCTCCATAATGAACATGTTATTTTTATAATCAGAAATTCCTAGAAGCTTTAAAATAAAGGTAAAGATGGTTTTTTTTAGGATTTACTAATATGAGGAAACACAAATTAGAGTTTTCCTACCATCAGGTGGTGACTGTCATAACACGATAGTATGTCCTGTGAATTCTGGAGAGGACCAGGTAGCCACATGAATCATATAGTGAATAAAATCATTGGCTGAATGAATCAAGTGTGCCAATGACATTGGAGATAATGAAAAACTAAGAGGGTGTTTTAGTGATACTGATGATTCCAAGAAAGCTAGAGAGGCGTTATTCAGGATCCCAAGGTCAGTGGTTGAGGTAACAGCCTTCTACAGAAACACTATGAGTGTAAGAAGAAATTGATGTGATGAGAATAAGACAGGAAGAACTGGGAGATCCTAAACTCAGGATAGGGGTTGCCCAGAGATGTTCTTTAGGGCAAGACCAATGACTATAGGGAAGACACTGGTAAGAATCTAGATAGGAGACTTCCAGAAAGACAATTCTAATCTGAAGTCAGAATAATGTGGACAAAGGGGTAAATGGTCGAAGATGGAAGCAGAAAGGATAAGTAAAAAGGGCCATAAGAGGCTCCACAGGCTAGGAAAGCACATTTAAAAGTTTCAGGAAGGGCCTGTGCTGTGATAAATGAAAACCAGCCTCAAAAGAATTACATATTGAAATTACCTTCTACTTTTGAAATTTTCAGTTAAGTTTGAATTCAACTGTAACATCTGAGACAGTGAGAAAAACGTGGGGAAAGCCTATGGAATCCTAATGCACTGTGACTTAAGGTGTGCACTTTACCACTGAATTTGGGGGTATTGGTAGAAATCTGCCAAAAGATAGTGTAAACCAGAAGGAAGGAAAACCAATGATATGCTCTCCTTTGCCCCAGTGTGTTCAATACAGTTATTTGAACCACATTAGGAAGAAAATGGAGGTTGAATTCTTAAGTCTTGGGTCAGGGGTGGACAGTTCAAATGCCAACGACAGCCAGATAGGTAACATAAATGAATGAAATGGTTTAGTCCAAACTGGCCCACTGTGCAGGTGAGAACCCACATTTTGTCTGAAGGGACAGCTGCAGAAATGTGAACCCCGAGTTGCCAGATCTTCTGAGTTTTCAAGAAAAGCCAGATACCTGGATTTCTTTGTGATATCTGCTCTCATTAGCAACTAACCCAATTTCTTTAAAAAAACCATCAGGTCAAAGAAAACATATCTGGGAAGGAATATGGTGTCTGGGATAGTTTGTGACCTTCGCCCTGGATCCTCTCTTCTGTATAACTGCATCTTTGGTTAAGGAGGGGATTTAAACACTATATACTATCTTGAAAGCATGCAAATATTTGACCTTTGGCCAGCCTTTAGAATACTAGGGAAGCTCAAGTGGTAAAAGAATCTGGGATAATGTAGCTCTTCACAGCTAATGCCTTGGGGAAAATACTATACAAGTTTAAGTAAGCTTAATGTCCAGATGTATAAAGAACAAAGTATAGAATTTGGGAAGAAGTTAAGAGTGGGCCAGAATCCATGCTTGAAAACACTGGCATGTAATTTACTTTGGTTTTAGTAGGAAGTTGCATATGAATACTGGAGAACAAAACGGGGCCCTGAGGGGCAATTTTATAAAAGGACACAGACTCAGCATATGCTACGGCAGTGACCAAAGAATTGATTAGTTAGGGTTTCTGTGGCTTTGGACAGATTTCCAGGTAAGAGACAATATGGCAAAAACAAATAACTGCATCTCAAGAGGAAAGAAAGCTCATGAATGCTTTGTTTGAGACTAGACAAGTAAAAATGTTCAAGTGAAGACTCCTAAATGCTCAAGGAGGTGAGAGAATTTAAAAAGATTCTTACTACCTATATCAGGTGTGTGTCTTCCCACCTTCTCCCATTCATGTTTACTGGAAACCTGTGAATGTGACTTTATTTGGAAATACGGTTTTTGTAGATGTAAATACAATGAGCTCATAGTGGATATGGGTGGGCCCGAAACCAATGATTTCTGTCCTTATAAGAAGAGGGAATTTGGACACAGACTACACACTGAAGAAAGACAATCATGTGAAGACAGAGGCAGATTTTGGAGTTACTACCACCATCACTACCACCCATGGACTGTTGACAACCACCAGACACTACAAGAGGCAGGGAAGGATTCTTCCAGAGCCTTTGGAGAAAGCAAAGCCCTGCTGGCACCTTGACTTCAGCCTTCTAGCCTCCAGAACTGTGAGAGAATAAATTTCTCTTGTTATAAGCCATTCTATTTGTGGTAATTTGTTATGGCAGCCCTAGGAAACTATATCTTTTCAAGCCACTTCTGGGATGGAAGTCTTGCTATGGTGAATTATACAATGACTTACAATTATGGCCCAAATTGGAGCAATATGTAGAGTATAAGAGATAAAGGCACAGGAAGCATACGGTCAACAGAGCATGAAAACCCTCATTTCTGGAGAGAACAGAAATGAGGACTAAAGACTGGTAACCAAATGGAGACCCGGAGAACTCCAACTCCAGTGGTGTCATACAGAGCATTTATCTCAGAGTTGAACTAAATTTAATTTCACTTAGGGGAAATTACACATTGCAGATTTAAAAAATTCCAGTCATCTTATCCTTGCCCAACCTAGTTTCCTTTCTGTGAAAAAAACAAGCCATAGGAAATAACTACAAGGCATTTTAGATTTTATAAATGTAAAGAATAAGATTAATATTAATTTATTTATAACTTTGCCCCATTCCAAATACAAAAAATTGAAAGAACTGAAACAAGTTTATACGATTACTGCAGGGGAGTGCTTTCATTTTTGTTTTTGTAAAATTTTTAAATACAATTTTTGAATTTGGTTATAGGAAGAAATAAAGCATTAATTTATCCATGGGTCCTCAATGTTAATACTTTCTCTTTGGTTTTGTATCTTCATGTCTAAGATTCCCTTTTTCCATACTAGTATGGAATTTCTAATTTAAGCCCACAGAAAGGGAGGAGAGGCTTTCTTAGTCTCACTTAGAGATTAACAAAGTGACAATAACAACACAAATGATGTCATAAGGCCCATCCTTCAACTGGATGCACTGAATTTTAGTAGGATACATATACACATCTACACGTCACCACTAACAATCATTACCACAGCCACTATCCACCATCTACCTAGACCTTGGACCAAAAGCTCCTCTTGCAATTTGGGGCACATAAATGAATCTCTTTTAAATGTGCTGTTCATTAGGAAGGTATTGCTCTGTATCAATATTTAGTTGACTTCTGGAATGTGGATGTATGCTCAGGTAAAACTGCAATGAAGTACATTACTGCAGCACATATGTGCTATGGTCAATTACATGTCAAGAAACGATTTAAAAAAATGTGGCGCCTGGGTGGCTCGGTCGGTGAAGCAGCTGTTTCTTGATTTCAGCTCAGGTCATAATCTCAGGGTCTTGAGTTTGAGCCCTATGGTAGGCTCCACGCTCAGTAGGTAGTCTGCTTGAGGATTCTCTCTCCCTCTGCACCCCCCCCACTCATGTTCTCTCTCTCTCAAATAAATTAATAAATAAATCTTTAAAAAAAAAGAAAAAAAAGAAAAGATTCAACAACATCTGCTCATTACAAGTGTATATCATTGGATCCCGGTCAGCTCTGTACAAGCTAGACTCTCAGACAACAAGTTCTGATTAATGGTAGCCTAACAGACAACACATGTCATAAAAATATTATAGATAATTTAAAGGTGTATTGGTAAGTTGTGTGCACCTCTCTGTGATGTTTTGTTAATTATTATATATTTATAATACATATTTATGTATAAATATGTAAAATATTTTATAATGTATTTCATGTTATGAATACATGATTTAACATAAAATATATATTTATAAATATATGATATAGGAAATATATTAGATTATATATTTGTAATATAGAAAACATAATAAAATGTATGTTTTCAGGAATGTGAGCAGTAAGTTTTTATTAGTTATTCAATTTTGAAATAAAATTATGACTTTTTTTTACGATTCCAGATTAGTCTAATTGCATAGCATATATTGAGGTATCAAAATGGATTTTAAAAAACTGCAATAAAACAGATTGTGGGGGCGCCTGGGTGGCTCAGTCGTTAAGCGTCTGCCTCTGGCTCAGGGCATGATCCCAACGTTCTGGGATCGAGCCCCACATCAGGTTCCTCTGCTCGGAGCCTGCTTCTTCCTCTCCCGCTTCCCCTGCTTGTGTTCCCTCTCTCACTGGCTGTCTCTCTCTCTGTCAAATAAATAAAATAAAATCTTTACAAAAAAAAACAGATTGTGGAAAAAAAGATGCTGGGGTCAACAGACAACAATTATCATCCATTCAAATTTATGATTTATGGAAAGGGTTTCATTGATCTCATCAACTATCTTGATAATGAGTAGGTAGGTGACAATTTAAAAATGAATTTACACTTAACAAAATATCACTTACATGTGTTATCTATCTATCTATCTATCTATCTATCTATCTATCTATCTATCTATCTATCTATCTTATGCCCATTGAGGGTGGGCATAAGATAATTTGCAAGAAGGGATCTTGCTGCTTAAAATATTTGAAAACAATGAGTTTTGTAGAGGGCGTTCCACAACTGCCTAAGGACCAAATTCTGACCCTGAAGACTTTTATCAAGGAACCACTTTTGTGCTTTAAGACACATGTATTCAGAGAGTCATGTTCCACGGTCACATAATTTAATGAGATCTGCGGGAAGATTTCTCTTTAGAGACTTCTCTAAAAAAAGAAATTCATGAAAATGTGTTTGATATAATTTGGATTTGGATTTATAGTTCAATTTTAGCATTAAAACATGGTTAAAATCAATTTTAAGAGATTCTAGACTTTCATACAGAGCATTTCACACACATCTAATAAAGACGCCTTTCTCTGCTACTGCCCAAACTCTGTCAATATAAGCTCCCAGATACATTAGAAGGTGCTCAAGAAATGTTGGTAAATGGATGAACAAATAAAAACCATTTGCTCCTGCACACTATCCTATGATGCCATAGGATAAGCTGGGTGATTACAATAGCATGTTTTTTTTAATTTAGGGCACCAGGAAGCTTAGAGCTAAATTTGTGATTTACTTCTATCATCATAAAGGATTGGAGAGTATATATTTCTGTTTCTCACTCTTATCTTCAGCTTTATGTTCTAATTACCTCAATTCCCTCAATTAATTATTCTTCTGTACTGCATGTACTTTGGAAGTGCGGTATATATAGATAAAAGAAGAAACTTTCTAGGGTGCCTGGGTGGCTCAGACGGTTAAGCATCTGCCTTTGGCTCAGGTCATGATCCCGGAGTCCTGGGATTGAGGGGATTGAGTCCTGCACCAGGCTCCCTGCTCAGTGGCGGGTCTGCTTCTCCCTCTCCCTCAGCTCCTCTCCCCACTTGTGCTTGCTCTCTCTCTCTCTCAAATACAGAAACCCTGTTTTTTTTTTAAAAAAAAAGAAGAAGAAGAAGAAACTTTCTTAAAAACATAACCCTCTAGTACTTTATTAGCCTCCCTCACAACACTGAGTGATTTTTTAAAAAGCTCTCTCCAAACTGACTCTTCCATCTTTGGTGGTAAGTTCTGGAAAACCCTAAGGTTTCATGGGAAAGTTAGAAAAGCAATGGCCTAACTTCTGATCTTTATTGGGTCTGTTTGTCCCTAAAAGAGATGATATTCCTCTGAAGGAGTACTAAATGCAACAAGAGATTGGTCTGTTTGCTGTCACGGCTTATACTTGCCACTTTCCTATAATGTACAGAAGCCAAATGTTCCCAAAGGCTTAACTTCAAATACTAGGATGGGAAGGTAAAAGAAATAAAAGAAGAAAAAGAAAAGAGAGCTGTCTGTCAGCGTCAGACAAATTTCTATAGTTCTTTTCAGTTGAATTTAGACATCAACTCTGTTTTGGCCTAAAACATTTATGCCTGATTCCTTTTTTTTTTTTTTTTTTCTTTTGCTATGCTCTTTTATTCCCTGTAAGACATAACTCATTTAGGTTTGAAAACAGGCTATTGTGTATGTGGTAACTTTCATTCCATGACACAAACAAAAGTGCTTTTCAACAATTGTCCAAGTCCATATTTAAGCAATTAGTTTAGACCATCATGTCAAGCCTTATACAATTCTGTGCAACAGATTTTCTTTAAAGAGTAAAATACAATTTAAGAAGCTGAAAGTAAATTTAACTAGGAGAAACCCTGGGGCTAGACAGGAATACTGGAATCCTAGTCTTTGTCCACACACAGGAGCTGAGTAACATAAAACCCACCTGGACCTGACTATTTTCTTTAGCTGAGGTGTCAACAGAGTAGAAAAGATTCCTGAATTGGGTTATGTTTTCCCTCTTTAAATGGGAGTCCAAAAAGTAGTTTAAGAATCATCTGGCACCTCCATTGCTGTGAGCAGTTCTCCCTTCACACCCCATGGTGGGATGTGTCATAGTAACTTTGTACCCACAGATATGGCTTCAGGGTGGCCCCTAAAATGGAGTGAGCAGTCTGTGTGGGCAGCTTGCTTTGCTTAGCTACAGCTGCAGGGAAGAGCTGGCTCCACTCTCCCTTCCTCCTCTTCCCACACCCACCCCAAACAAATGCTTCAGGCAGCTGCCACACTTGAGTGGCAGTGCCCAAGGCTCTGAGGGTAAGGGAAGGGGAGAAATAAGGGGGGCTCTGTAACTAAAACATAACCAAATTCAGGGATGAATAAGTGAGCTAACTTTAACTCTGCTGCTAGTTTTCCTGGTAAAATAGAGACCACGGAAGGTATGTGGTCCAGACTTGTCTGTCTCCTGCCATAATGGCTGTTCAGCAAAGCTTGGGATCTTGTCATTTGAGAGGAGGACTAACAAGAATGTGGGAAGATAATGTAAGCTAAAGTTGACTTGGATTGCAGCTCGATGGTCCATATAACCCAGTTTGCCTGAAACAGTCCTATATTATTAACTGTGTCTCCTTTTATTCTCAAAAGCTCTGGTCCAGTGTTTCTTAGGAGGGCATATTTATGATGTAGGGTGACAATTCTTCCTTTCATGAGTCTGCTTTGCTCACTGTAGAAAATTTAGCAGACCCACCTCTGCCCACTAAATGCCAGCAGTATACCTCCACCCTATCATTTTTTGCCCACCCTGTCATTTTGACAACCAAGAATGCCTTCACTCTTTTCAAATGCCTTCTAGGGAGAGCAGTAAAACCCTGATGGAGAGCCATGGAATGCTCTTTCAGTTAAGAAATGAGAAAGCTAAGGAGGCTAGGGAGGTGAAATGGTTTGATTAAGACCTAGTAGAAAGGCTGAGGCATTGTTTCTTGACTTCAAATGCAGTGCTCTTTCAAGGACAATTCTATTGTCCCATGACAGACAACTGTAGTTGAATCACTGTTTGTAGAGGCACCAGCTTCAGGGAAAGAATTCACATGTGGTAATAGCAGTGTTTTATTTGTGACAACTTAATCATACGCAGTCAGTAGCTTCATAACCCTTACTGTTTTCAGAGGCTATTAATAATAATGGTTTTTTCAAGGAAGATGTCAGACTTTAGATTTTTAAACACATAAAATTTGAAGACAAGTCATCAAAACTTTCCAGAAAGGGAGTAGAGGGCTGTCATTATTTTTTGAATAAATGTACCTTCAAGAGGGGTTAATAACAATTAACAACAATAGCACCACTAAAAATGCTTTTAAAGGACCTTTTCTTCAAGGAATTAAACATCTTTTCTTTCTTCTAAAAACATTTAAGGAGGGTGCCTGGGCGGCTCAGTCAGTTAAGCCTCTGCCTTCAGCTCATGGGTCCTGGGACTGAGCCCTACGTCTGTGTCTGTCGGGATCCCTGCTCAGTGGGGAGTCTGCTACTCCTTCTCTTCTCCTTGCCCCCCCCCCCAGCTTCTGCTCTCTCTCAAATAAATAAATAAAATCTTAAAAAAAAAGTTTAAGGATATAGTATTCTCAAAAGAAACCAATAACAACACTTCCATGGTTCTTATTAGTTTCTCTTCCATAATAGGATTTAGTGCTGAAAATAACCCTAGGAGGTGGGGCAGAGAAAGTGTTATTATCCATTTTACTGATGAGGAAATTGAAGTTAAGAAATTTTAGTGGCCTGTTGAAAGGTCAGGTTTCAGTCCAGTCCTCTTTACATTGTATCTTGAAAACTCACGTCAGGAGCACTGTTGAGAGTCAGCTAATAGATTTACTAGATTTCAGCCTGTTTCTCCAGCATTTAGGAGAAAATATTATTTTTCCCTCCGCATAATTACTTATGGTCATTCGTACTTGCTAACAGCAGAAGTCCTCAACCATGGGTAATGGGCACACTGGTTCACTCACACATTCACCATTCACTGAGCACCTCGTGTCAGGCCTCCTTGAGGCACTGGGGATGCAATGGCTAATCAGACATGGCTTTGCCTCTGAAGGGTTCAAAAACATCTTGAGAGCCACTTCAGTATTTCTTCAATTTGATCAGAGTTGATTCACTTCTATTACCTGTACAACCATGGCCAAATGGTTGATTGTGACTGTCTGGTTGTGCCTAAGTCAGGATCTTACCCTGGGATGCCAAAGTGACCTATCTTTCACTAAGCCCTCCCCTCAAAAAAAAAACCCCCAACAACAACAAACTATAATAACCCCAAATCCTACAGACTTTATGAATACAAGTTCTAGAAATAAACCAATGGTGCACCAGTTGACTACTACTGGTAAATTGAAATAGGCTGTTTATTTGTTTTCAGTGACAACATTGAGAATTAGATGACGAATGATCTGATGCCTTTAACTACATTACCAAAGGAACAATAATTCTGAATTTCTCTTTTTAAGACACACTTGCTGCAGAAAGAGGAGCAGACTGTCTAGAATTGGGCTTTTATACAACTCTAAAGTAGTTACTGGGATCTAAATTGCTGGAATATCCTGCTCTGACTGAGCAGTTTCAAATATTCTAGAGATTAGATTCATAGGGTTATCAGTGCCGTGGAGATTTGATTAGCTGGTTACTGTGAATACAGATAACTGTGCAGCTTGGGGGAAAACCAAGCTGTCACCATGTTACAGTTCCTCACCAGCCCCTTGCCTCTCCATTCCCTCTTCTTAAAAAAATAAATAAGCAAGCATGTGGCAAATATGTTTCTATTTTTCCACCAAGAATGCAGACATGACAGTTTCTTCCCCTTCTCTTTCTCTCATCCTTCCCAGCTCCATTTCCCCCTCTCCCCACCAAATGACCTCATCCCTGCGCAGAAAGGACACCAGCTGCAGGGAGGGTCTGCCTCTACCAAGCGGGATTATCATCATCATTAGTAATGCCAAGAAGCCCAGACAGCCTTGTCGACATGTGCAATGTGTTACAGTTCTGTGGTCTTCCCACATTCACAACGAAGCTGCTGTCTGGAAATGTAAAGGCTTTGCCTTCCTAAAAATATTACCAAAAGAACATATAGATATTTCTTAACAAATCCATCAGTGACTATAGCAACAATGATGAAAACCTGCCAAACTGATGAACATGGTGGTAGCTTCACAAGTCATTCTGGCACAAAAGTCTCAGTTCAGAAAAATGAAGACCCCGGATTTTTCATGGGGAGAATTATAGGAGCTTGTTTGCAAGAGAAGGGCTGTCTAGAAAATAAAAATTAGAAAAAAAAAATCTAAAACACTGGCACAATGAAAGCTAATGTTTTGATATCAGATATATCCCTATAGATTCATGTTCATTTCTTCTTCTCCGTTCTTCTGTCAATTAGTCCAGACTCATTCCAGAGAATGAGGCTGTGGGATTTTGCCAGATGTAGTAATAATAGCAATTACCATATAGTGAGTGCTGACTGTGAGCCGGACACAGAGTTAATATGCAATATGCATGTGTCTCAACTCCTTGAACAGACAGGTCATTACTTCCATGTTTTAGATGAGACAACTGAGGATCAGAGAGGCATCTTGGGCCCTCCTCTGAAAACACGCTCTCTTCCTAGGTGATCTTATCCATACTCATGGCTTCAAATATCATCTGGAAGGTGTTACCCAATTTATATCTCCAGCCTAGATCTCACTTCTGAGCTCCAAATCTGTTTCTACAGTTACATGTATGACATCTCCACTTGGATGAATCACAAGCATCTCAGATCAAACATGTCCACAACTAACCTTGGGGTCTATTCCTGCCCCCATCCCACCCCACCTATAGGTGAGGTAGGCGCTCCTTCAAAAGTTCTCACATCAGGAAACAGCGCCTCATGTTAGAAAACTGAACGTCATCAGTGACACTCATCAGTGACACTCTTGTCTTCTGTGATGCTACCAATCCAAGCAGCCACCAAGTCTTGTAAACTCTACCTTCCAAATCCGTCTTGAAACCATCCATTTCTCTATTGACTGTTACCATTATTTAGAAAACGGCATTAGTCTCACTGGTTTTCTTCTTTCACTCCTCTAATCAATTCTGTGATGAAATACAACAGAGTGATTCAAACAGGAATATCATGTTTGAATCATGTCCCCCCTGCCTCCGCCCCACAAAAAAAACACAAAAAACATTTCAGTGGCTACTCACTGCTCTTAGAGAAGGCCAAAATTCTTGTCTGTGCCAACAGGCCCTGCTTAATCTTGGTTCCTCTACTTCTGTATCTTTCCATTTTCCTCCTGGTCATTGGGCTCCAGTCCAGCTCAGTTTTTCTCATTTCCACTTTGTACCAAGTTCCTTCCTGACTTTGGGTCTTAAAACAAGCTGCCCTTCAACCTGTGATGCTCTTACATTCTTCCCTTTTTTTGGCCTATTCTTTGAGCCTCAATTTAAATATTATTTCACAAAATAGTCTTCCCTGCTCCATTGACTCAGTTAGAGTCCCCCAGGGTTTCTTCTTATGTTTACTGCAAAGGAAATATTTATTTAAATGTTTACTTTTCTTTGACTTCCCTAACCAGGGTATAAACTCAATGCAGTGAAAGACCTTGTCTGTCTTGTAAACAAGAGTACTCATTCTCTTTTAAAATCTTGCAAAGCAGAAGAGTTCTTTATAAATTCAACATACCATAATCAGTTTCAGGGATGTAAATTTCCCAAGTCTCAAAGCCCTTAGTGACTCAAATGGCTTGATGGATGAACAGATGGTTGAAAGGAATGGGGTTTGGGAGTATGGTGGGATTGGGAGGAACCTGTCTCCCACAGCACATGTGACATAAGAAACATCAACTGGCTTGCATGAGCCGTCATAATAAAGAACTGATGTGGCTGAGAGAAAGAAGACTTTAGAGATTGTGGAGCTGCTGTAAGTCTGAATGAAATGAGATTTAAAAACCAAGGGAACAAATCTTTAATATAGCTGTAAAGAACAAAGGCAGAGAGATTTTGAAATGAACAAATATATTCATCTAAGGGGAAAGAAAACTTACTGGATGTGGTTTTCTGCATATATCTTCTCTCTTCTCCCTCCTTCTAAGTGTGTATATTGTGTGTGTGTTGAGGGTGCAGTGCAGATAACACAGAATGGGGTAAAGAATGGACTACTAGAAATACCTGAAAGAAAGCCTCTCTGGGATTTGAGGACTGGGGGTTAACTCTTTTCCGTCTGACACCTAGGATGTTTGCCTCCATCAAACATCTACATCTACTGCTCTAAAAACATTCGCTGCTGGGTGGTCTATCAATGACCCTCAGATGGATGTGAGGAGATGAGCACAGAAGGTTCAGACTATAAATTTGAAGCACAGACTACATTGGACCCTCATCTCTGTTGTTCCGTTCATGCAGTCAAGTTTTCTTCTGAAAAAGTGCAGACTTCCCTTTTTTCCCAAAACGAACGTGGACTTGTTACATTTGCCCTAGTTGTCAAGGTCTGGGAACTTTGGCTTTGTTCCTCTCCTTGAATCCATTTCTTTTCCTGAAATGTCCCAGCTTCTCACAAGAAACACTCAAGTATTAGGAACTTTAAAAAGTTTATTTCTCATGTTGCTGTCCCTTTGTGTGGATGAAATGGTAAACACAACTGGGTTATCAGCTTTTTGGCAAAAGAAAAAACAACCTGCTCTTCATTTCTCCTTCATGTTCTCCATAAAAGGCAACAAAAATCTTCAGTAAATTCAGTATCATCCAACATGGTTGGAGTTGCTCTGATTAATTACATACTCTGGATAACAGTGTCTGAACCACACAAGGAGTACCATCTTTCAAGGAATTAAAATAAAATACACTTAGTAGTAAAATGATACAGGACCATAACAACACCCTTCTTTGATTAGTAAGAAGGAGCACACAGGGGTTGGCTAAGAAAACATGAGATAACAGAGTTTATGGTGTCTATTATTGGTTGGTCACAGAGGCCACTGTATTTGTTACTGACTGATTTCTCATACAAAAACATGAGGCTTCACTTTGAATTTGACATTTATGGTACAAAGTTCCGTGGTTAGATAATTCTCTTTGTATGGAGCTGGGGGTCTCTTTTTAATTTTAGTGACTAATTTTTTCCTCCAGTGTCATAATTTTTGCCCTTTTCAGCTCCTTCAATATTTAATAATAACTTTAAAGACAAAAGTCTGCATTTTTATTAATCTGACAATGTTTTAGGGAGGGACAAAGATCCTGAATTTATGACAAAGAAAGACAGGGGCTGCAGAAGGGGCTTCTGCTAGAGGAAAGGAAGTGACAAAGACTGTGTGACAGAGAGGAAGGAATGGGTAATGGCTAAGACATTTCATGAACTGCAGGCTGTGCCTTTCTATTGTCTCTTTCTGCTGCCATTATTTTTTAAATCACATTGTAGCTGGGGTTAGCATATGATACACTTTCATTCTGAGAGAAGAAAAAGCTGAGGGAAATCAAGGCACAATGTGAGTTTTTCTTACAGTTTAAAAGATCCCTAGTAGATCTAAAATCATGTCATATGGTCATAAAATACCTGATTTCAACCCCATAGCTGGGCTGTCTGTATTCAGTCCCTGCTCCCAAAGCAAAATACATACAACTAATTCTATTTTTTTGGTAGGGCAATTGTTGATTAATGAATCATCTTTCCTGTAATTTTTATTTTTTGTAGACTTAGTTTGGCTAGGTTCCCCGGCATTCCTGTTGAGGTATGTAATGGAAAATTTGACCTCACACTCTTTGCTTTTTTGTAACATCGCAAAACACTGATAAAACAGGGCTACAAAAAGCTTGGAGATGAAGGGATGCACAGAAAGAAAAAGCTCAGTGTGGAAAGGAACAAAGATATACTAAATCATCTGGAAAGTAAATATTTAGCCTCATAGACATGAAGTTACATTTATCTTCAAGAACAGCTCATTTGTTGCAGCTTAGGATGTTACAGTGTTTCCGTCATAATTTTGCTTTTCTAAAGAGACTATAAACCAGACATAAAAAGCCATTCTCAAAATTAACTTGGAAACAGGCAGACCATTTTGTAGATCCTATAATTTTTTCCCAAAATATTGATTTAGGGTGGGATAGGCAAAATAAAGGTGTAAGTGATTTCTTATATTTAGTTATATCTGAGTTGAAATAAAACTTTGGCAATCATCCTTCTGTGATCACATCCAATTGTCTATGGAAAGTGTAACAGCTCACAAAGTCAACTTGGTAACTGTGAAACTTGGGATTTGGCTCAGAGACATGCTTTAGGATAGGTCTTTCAGCAAAATTCATAGTAGAATGAATGAAATGGTTATTACAACCGTCTTCTGACTTTTGATAATGAGACTTTTCTTTTTAAGATAATGAGACTGTACACTCTTCCCTAAGGCAAATAAATTACTTCTTTAAAGACATAATCCAGACTTGAAGGGACACTACCCAGCCACGGACTATATGGCCTGAGATAATATCAACTTGACTATGACAAGACAAGGGACCCATACAACTCCCAGCACCAAACTCTCAAAATGACACAGCCCCCTGGTATAGGACATCCAAGGTGTTTCATGATAACATTGGGTGATGTAATATACTGTCAACCTTTATAGTCCCCATGGCTGTCAGAATGCATACAAAGAATGTTTAGTTTATTAATCATCTAGAAGTGCTGAAAAAAAACGAAGGGGGTAAGGAGCAGATGTGGAGAAGGTAGTACAAATCATTACTTTGTTACTCAGGTTGCTGGAAAAATGTACAGTTGTTTCTTGATGCTAACTAAGGCCTTTCTAAAACCACCAATGTCACATCTGTGTATTCTTCCCTATAAAAATGCACTGTTATTAACTGGAACTATAGAAATAATTCTCAGTGGAGAGAGCTTTAATATACTACCTATGGGCTGGATGAATAGTCTTTATTTGAATAATAATGATTTTCTTCTTTTATAAAGACGGAGTTAAGCAGGAGAACCATAAAATATGCAAATAAGCCACAAGAGAAGAGTTTCTCTTTGTTGAATTTTATGTTGTAAGTGGTAACAGATGGTTACCTGTTCCAGAGACTGTCGTAGGTTCCTACTTCTCACTGACTTTGGCAGATGCAGGAGGAATAAGGAGCATTCAGACTGCTTGGAGCGATTCTATTTATCCACTTATAAAATGCGGTGGATGGAGAAAGAAAGCGTTAACTACAAAGAGAACAATTAGGGGAAAAATTACCATGTGCCATTTAATATCCTGTTTAAGGGAAGTATGAGATCTTGGTGATATATTAAAGTATCAACCCCAGGGAGGACAGTCTTTTAGATTCTATTGGATTTCTAAAAAATTTCCTAGGTCTTATTTGGTTTTTGGCTTTCCTCAGATACTCCTGGTATTCCACATATTAGAGGAATGTTAAATCTCACGCTATCTAATTTGAAGTAAGTTATATCCTTCTACTCCCCGTGCGCTATTAAATGAAATTGATATTTGATAGAACTCCAATCAGCTTTATACTTTTCAGCTGTTGATATTCCTGTAGCAGGTGATATACTTTTCATAGGCTATTACTCCTATGATCAAAACACTTAAGAAAAAATGTTGATAAGTTTATTTGAGATCTAGTTAATAAGTGAACCAGACTAACTTAATCAGATGAAATGCGTAACGGTTTTCATCATTACAGTGAAAAATCTGGGAACATTTTTGTGTTTGATTAACTATCAATTATAATTAAGCATACAGTAATTTCTATAGCAATAAAATAGGGGTGAAAAGTATAAAGTTCTATTTTCTTCTATAAGGATTAAATTTAGGAGTTTTTCAACTCTATTAATGCTGAAATTAATGAACATGTTCCTCAACACCAAATTATCATCTCTTTGGGCAAACAATTTTGTGTGCATATGTATCTTTTCAGAGACATTTTATACATACACAGACAAATATGTGTATATTCTTTATTCCTTTTAGTATATGTAAATGGTAGCTTTCAATACACACTGTTTTGTACTGTGCTTTTGGATTTAACAATATACTTTGGGGGTCTTCCCATATCAATACATTAGTACCATCCAGTCTTTGTTTTTGAAGGCATTGTATTTCATCAGTATTAACCAGTCCTGTGGAAGTACATTTAGGTTATTTCCAATCTTTTGTCATTACAGATAATATCTGTTCACTTTAAAATTAAACCAAACTGTTTTTAAGAAACTAGATTTGACTGACTAGTTTTGCTTATTTCTACCTTCTATTCCAATTCTCTGTGAGTAGCAAAATGGTAGAAAAAAGGGGAAAAAAGGAAAGATGGGGTCTTAGCTTATCAGCTTTTGGATAACTAAATATCTTACTTATTATTTTTTTTGTGATTATTAAAGCAGTATTTTCTGGATAGGCTAAAAAAATAGACTCATTACTTCATTACTATTCTTATTATTTCTATAATTGTTATATTTTAATGAGAGGAAAAGAGGAAAAAGGAAAAACCCAAGAAGTTCAGAGCTAGTTAGTGAAAGGAGCAGATCTAAAATGTGGTTTTGTGTGGCCAGAAAAGCTACTCAGGTAATTAGAAGAAAGAGATCTGAAGTAGAGCCCCAGATCTGCACAGGCCTTATCTGTATTTTGGGGGCAGGTTATTATCACCATTTTCTTCAAAAACATTTAAGCATGCACTCATATGCAGCTCTACGTGAGAAGCTTTCTAAAGCAAGCCAGATGGATACAGCGACTCTTACCAGGACAGAGGTAAACCTAAATGCAGGTATACCTCAATTTACAGATGGGGGTTTGGTGAACTGTGTTTTAATGTTTATTAAATTTTTTTAAATTTTATAATTTTATTTTTCATTTTTATTTTATTTTGTTTTTTAGAGAGAGTGAGTGCAAGCAGGGGTGGGGGAANGAGTGGGAGAGGAAGAAACAGGCTCCCAGCAGAGGAGCCTGACGTGGGGCTCGATCCCGTAACGCCGGGCACGCCCTGAGCCGAAGGCAGACGCTTAACCGCTGTGCCACCCAGGCGCCCCGAGAGAGAGAATCTTAAGCAGGCTTCATGCTCAGCACATGGATCGATTTCACGCCCCTGACATCAAGACTTGAGCTGAAATCAAGAGTCGGATGCCTGACTGAGCCACCCAGGTGTCCCAAATTTTATAATTTTAGCATGAAGACTGCCATTTAAAAAAATTTCTATAGCAAATTTGTTGGGAGAAAGCAATTTTATATTCCTTAGTTTATTTTTGGGTATGACTTTAAGATTTCTATATTTTGAGTTGGCTTTATTTAAAGTGAAGATAACTGTTGTGTGTGCACACGTGTATATTTGCTTTGTTTTAGCATTTTAAATTAATTTTGAAATAACTTCAAACTTGAGAAAAGTTGCAAGAACAGCACAAAAACTTTTTGATGCACCAGTGATTTACCAGTTGTTAAAATTTTGTTACTTATGTATTTTATTCTCTTTCCATATATACACATTACTTGTTTTTCTAAACTATCTGATTAAGTTGTAGATATCATATCCTTTGTCCCTAAATATTACCAATGTGTATAGTTCCTAAGAACAAAGGTAATCACTTACTTAATGGCAGTGCAATAATCAAAATCAGGAAACTTACATAGTAACAATATTATTTAGTCCAGAATCTAATTCAAAGATTTCCAATCGTCCCACTAATGTTCTTTTTGCATTTTTTTCCCCCTAGTTCAGGATACAATCCAGGATCACACATCCATTTAGTTTTCACATGTCTTTGGTTTTCTTTAATCTGAAACAGGTCCTCAGCTCTTTTTTATGTTTTGCGACACTGACATTTTTTTAAGAGTATCTTTTAGTTTGGGTTTGTCTGATATTTCCTTAATATTAAATTAATTATGCATTTTGAGGGGCAAGAATATCACAGATGTCTTTTATCCAATACATAACATCCAGAGGCACATGCTGTCAGTTTTTTTGATCACTCGTAATGGTAATTTTGATCACTTGGTTAATGTGTTACTACCAGGTCTCTCCTCTCTAAAGCTACTATTTCCCATGGCCATTAATAAGTAATTTGTGGAAAGAGTCTCTGGGATATGTAAATATCCCGTTCCTCACTAACTTTCACTTTCTAGTTTTGGCAACCAATTATACTTCTAGCTTGAATCAATGTAACCATGGTGCATGCACAATGATGATTTGCTAATCTATCATTCATTCCACATTTCTTAATTGCCATTTTACTGTAAAAAGAGCTTTTCCTTCTTATTCATGGAGTATCTATTTATTTATTCTCATTATGAACTCACAGATTCTTATTTTATATTATGAGTTGTATTTCATTATTATTATTAGTTACTTTGTTGCTCAAATTGTCCCAGATTTGTGGGAATTCTTTCAAGCTGGTTCCTGGGTCCTTCTGACATATACCTATCATTTTTCGAGCACTTCCTAATATGCGGGCATGAAAAGATGTTTCAAGGCTCATCTTGGTTTTCCTCCCCCCAGCCCTGAAAGTCAGCCATTTTTCCAAGGAGCACTGTTTCCCTGTGGTGGAAAAAGAGATTTAGAAGCCAAAATCTTGGTGCCATGTGTACTCACTGGTACTGGGTGTCATTGTTTCAAGCCCTTGTAGTGAATGGGACCAGAAAATTTTTCATGCTTTAAAAAGGTCTTCATAAAAATAGTTCCAGGGACTCATACCATAAAGTTATTCCTTTTTTTTTTTAAAAGATTTTATTTATTTATTTGACAGAGATAGAGACAGCCAGCGAGAGAGGGAACACAAGCAGGGGGAGTGGGAGAGGAAGAAGCAGGCTCATAGCGGAGGAGCCTGATGTGGGGCTCGATCCCATAACGCCGGGATCACGCCCTGAACCAAAGGCAGACGCTTAACCGCTGTGCCACCCAGGCGCCCCATAAAGTTATTCCTTTTATGTTAGGTTTTGCTATGTTCAGAACTGGTTCAGGTATTTTAGTGTTTGGGTCTATGTTATCAACTTACATTATAATTATATTGACTACTAAACATTATTACCCCAGATAGAGTTGATGATATCTCTGAAAACAAGGGCCAAGTCTTATTTATTCATTTGATCCTCAAAGTCTAACAAAGCTCAAATCACCTAACAGACAATCCATGGAAATTACATGATGCCTAGGGTTTCCAGTGAGGGGAAAGAAATATAGATGTAATAAAGATGGCCATGAGTTGATGACTCCTGCAGCTGTCATGGGGATTCTTTTTTTTCCTCTGTATTTGAAATTCTGTATAATAATGAGATAATTTAAATGGCTACCAGGAAAACATTGATGGGTCTCTAGGGCATTATGCTAAGTGAAATAAGGCAGACAGAAAAAGACAAATACCATATAATCTCTCATACGTAGAATCTTAAAACAAAACAAGCTCATATATAGAGAACAGACTGGTGATTGCCAGAGACTGGGGTGGGAGAAATGAGAGGAATGGATGTAAAGATACATCCATACCATATATCCATACCATATATAAATAAATAAATAAAGTTCAAATCTATTCTTTAAACACAATAAGCACATAGAAATTTTAGCTGATGTTATATTTTAATTTATTCTCACATATAAGTGGCTTGAGAATATTGCTCTAGTTCTGTGTCAGATTTTCCTAGATACCCTTGGCCTCAGAGAGAATGGAAAATTAATGAACATACTGTTATGCTGTTCTAAAATTTCTGTTTATAGAAACTCAAAGTCTCCCAGTTATTTTTTCTGGAATCCCGACAGATGACCCCATATATAATTTGAAATTCCAATCTCTGGCTAGATTGTTCTAAATACATGTGACAGGAATAGGGCAGGTTGTCATTCCCAGAAACACGTACAATAATTCCTTTCCATTCTGTATTAGCTAACAGAGTGGGGAAAATGTCCAACCAATTCACATTTATTCAGCAAGATCCTTTGACTAAGAGATTAGTAGATGCTTAACTCCTGAGTAAAAAGGATCCGTGCTTTTTGTAGGAAAGTTTTAATATATCCCTAGAATATGGGGGCAGGGACTAAAAATTATTCTGAAGAATATGGCCATGATTTTCCCTTCACATTTTATTTATTTTTGGTTGCCCCAAATTTAAGAAATTCACTTTAATCCCATAAACATAATCGAGCTTTACAAATGTTGTGATCATATCAAAATACTTTTAGATTTATCCTCTGATTTTATGGGTGTTAGAACAAATAATTTTCTAGTTTATTTAAATCTCTCTAGTTTTATAACATATTTTTCTGAAGGAAATTAGTAACACTGAAGGTTCATGATCCTACCATATTGCTTAGAATATAATGGTCTAGAGCTGCGCCATCCAATTGGAAAGCCATTGGTCACATGTGGTACTGAGCACCTGAAGTAGCACTTGCTAGTTCCCAGTAAGATATTCTCCAAGTATAAAATATATAGCAGATTTCAAAGAACAGAAAAAGAATAAAATATGTATGTCATTAATAGTTGTCTTGAACTGACTACATGTTGAAATGATAATATTTTGACATAATGGATTAAGTAAATATAATATTAAAATGGATAAAAAAGAAGAGATGATAAAAAAAATTTTCTTGGAAAGCTGTTACACGACAGTGATATGAAAACAAATGAAACATTTAAAGGCAATCAAGAAATACTCCCTTAACTGAATAGAACAAGTTTCTGCTTCCCCTATGGCAAAATTTATTAGTTTGGTGGGGTGAAAAAAAGTCAAGGCACTTGGATTACCAGGAACCAGAGGGCAGTATAAGGTTCATGTGAA
Source organism: Ailuropoda melanoleuca (assembly GCF_002007445.2). NCBI lineage: Eukaryota > Metazoa > Chordata > Mammalia > Carnivora > Ursidae > Ailuropoda > Ailuropoda melanoleuca. The sequence continues at coordinate 45,261,923 of NC_048218.1, read as the reverse complement.
TGCCTCTTCATTTAAAATTTAAGAAAAAAATGCTTATAGAATGCTCATTTATTTATGAATTTAATTTTTAATACATTCGGTCTAAGGAACTTGAAAATGTCCATGGTTTTAACTGCCACACCACTAATGTAATCTTGGAAGCACTAACTTGAGACACAAAAAAATTTGGATAATCATTATAAATATATATTTATGATATCAGAACAACCCCTAAAAAATAAATAGGCCTTAGAGCTACTTGGAGAAAGACAAAAACCTAGCATTTTGCTTCAGAAATATATGAAGATGGCTTTTCTTGACAGCCCAAGTTGTTTTCTTTCTTTCTTTTTTCAGATTTATTTATTTGTGTGTGTGTGTGTGAGGGAAAGAGAGGGAGAGAGAGAGAAAATGGGGGGAAGGGCAGAGAGAGAAAATCTCAAGCAGACTCCCTATCAATTGTGGATCCTAGGACCCTGAGATCATGACCTGAGCTGAAACCAAGAGTCAGACGCTTAACCGACTGTGCCACTCAGGCACCCCAGCCCAAGTTGTTTTCTGATACTTAAATAACTGATAGTCAAAATACTAAAATGGGAAAGTAAAAAATTACAGTCGCTGAGATATCCTATTTTTTGGGGAAAAACCCCACCTCAAACAGATATATTTACATGCATACACTGCTCACAGATGAGAGTGGACATTCTCCTGAGGCTGTTTATTTAACAGAAAGTCTTGGCTTATAAAGCATATCCCTCCTTTCCATTAGGAAAACTGACATTGATATTCTTTATCAACAATATTTCAAGAAAGTCTCTTTTGAATTATGAGCATTTACCCACCACAGATCTGAATTCACTATCTCACCTAAATAGTAGATATTTTGTCATATTTCAAAAAATGTCTGCTGAGTTCTACTGATAAGGAAACATGCTGAAGTGACCCAGAGCAGTCAATTTAGGTGGGATTTAAGGCACCAAATAATTTTCTCCATAATTTAGGCAACAGAAAGAACCTTTGGGGTTACTGGAACTAAATGACAACCTTTTAACCAATGTTGATTCAAAGGTACATTCCTTACTAAAGCTAGTGTGAAAGTGCTGGTGAATTCTTTTCTATTATGTCTGGGGACAATCAGAATGCTAATATTCTGCAGCCTGTATGTTATAAGTAAATACAGACCAAATAACTTCTTACTGCTGCCATGAGCATATATTTTCTCCAGACAATAAGTGGTACATTAGCACATATTTGTCTCCTGGCTGCAGCTTTTTTTCTCCCTGAATTCTTGGAAATACTCATGGGACAGTCTAGAAAAATCAATGTTGTGATCATCAGGAAATTACTTCTTGATGGAGTCTGGTGTCTATAATCACCAGCATCCAGTCCTGTCAATTTCAATAGATAATGATGCAATTTTACTTTTTTTCCTAAGTATATTAATGGGTCATTAATGTAAGCAAAATAAAGCATAGCAGGGTGAATAATAGCAACCATATTTCTTCAATCAAACATCCATACTGTGTGTCTGCTTGTGGTTTCAAAGATCTGGATTAAATAACATAATTCACATCTGAAAAGGCTCCTAAAAACTGGATTTTGGTATCACTCGGTCATACATAAAATAGCCACCTTTATACTACATTTCCACATTTAGAAAAAAATGAAATTGTTTCCTCGGAGACAAGTATACTGCATATTTGACCTAAAAGCAATTCATGGAAAGAATAAAATTTAGACAGGAGCCCCTGGGTGGCTCAGTTGGTTGGGTGCCTGCCTTTGGCTCAGGTCATGATCCTGGGGTCCTGGGATCGAGTCCTGTAGCAGGCTCCCTGCTCAGCAGGGAGTCTGATTTTCCCCTTCCCCTGTTCACAGTTTCTCTCTCTCTCAAATAAATAAAATCTTAAAAATAAAAGAATAAAATTTAGATGGATTAGAACAGGGCTAAGTCACTTCATATTCTCAATATAACAGGGATTTTCATTCATTTCTGATGTGTCAAGGAGGTACTTTCTGAAATTCATTAAGCTTTCCAGTTTTCCTACTGACTATTTAGAATGCTTCTATCCTAATATTTGCATTCTAGGTTACAGGATAAGAATTTAGGGTAGGACAGTTGAGGGGCAGTAAATGTTTTGGTGTAGGTAAGTTACCATAGAGTTCAAGTTAAGGAATTCGGGTCTTGTAGACAATGTTTGCTGTAGAAGTTTTATAAGCATTAGTCATGACCTTCAAGAAGATAACAGCAAGCTCTGTGATTTTCAAAGGGGATGTGGGAATGAGGGTTTTGATGGAAGCTTTCCAGAGCTGCAGCTGCCGAGCTTGTGGGTTTTTCATTGGATGTCACTTGATAGAGGTAGGGCAGGAAGAATAATTCTTTGAGGGCAAGTTCAGACAGTGAATAGTTCAACGTTGCAGGCTGCCTAGAAACTGTAAGCAATGAATGGACACACAAACCACAAATATTAGAAGACACAATCGGTGTGATTTTTCAAGGTTTTAAGGTGCTGAAATTATTCTGTTACTACAGAATAACCACAAAGAGTAAAATTAACATAGTCAGCAATATAGTTGAGGATATTTCCAAACTGTTTTTTTCTCCCCAACATTTCTTATAACGGCAATGGTACAGTGGAAACAGCATAAACTTTCATGTCAGGGACACATAGATTCGGCCCTGCTACTTTGTGTGTATATGACTGGGCCTCAATTTCATCTTTAACAGGAGAATAATAGCTACCTTGCAGGGCTGTTGTGGGAATAAATGGGATAATGTATGTTAGATGGCAGCAGACAGTAGCTGCTCAAAAAATGTTAATTATATTATCATTATCATAATAACGAATACTCGTTTGTTGCAAACAACCACACTGCCACTTATGCAATTGTTATAGGTGAGCTGACCTACAGAACAACAAAAGCTGTATTCAACTGCATGTAAATCATTCATACTGTTTTAATAAATGGTCCTTTATGGTTTTGAGTTTATGGGATTTTTTAATTTAAAGTTTACCAATATAGCTTTTATGTCATAAAAACAAAGATTTGTATGGGTTCTTTCAGCATGGCAGAAGACATATTCAATGAGAGCTTTACAATGACACGCAGTAGTTTGTGCTAAGGAGGAATATGGCTAACTGCCTCCTCCCTGCCTCAGACAAGCTTCCCTATGATTCACTGATAACGAAAACCACCAGTTGCCATTCCTAATAAAATGTCCTATTGGCTCTGCATACCACATGGTAAACTCTAGGTCACATGTCCTTTTATTTCTGCTTTTCTTCTCTAAGGCCAGCTAAAACCTGCCTTTCATAAATTTTAAGACAGTAAATCAAAATAAAGAATGTGGAATTTGACCTAGTACCAACTGAGATTACCTAAAATAGAATCAAGGGTCAGGGCATCCATCTACTGTCGCTGCACAGGCATATCCATCAGTCATTTCCCCTACCACATTTAAATCATCTGTCCTTCAGGTATCATATTCTATCTCTTCTATCTCTTTTAACACCTATGGTCTTCTCATATTTATTCCCCTAGGGCAGGGGTTAGCAAACTATGGCTAGTGGGCCAAAATCTGGCCCATAGTCTATTTTTGTATAGCGCACAAGAATGATTTTTACATTTTTAAAGGGCTGGAAAAAAATCAAAATTAGGATAATTTTCATGACACATGAGAAATACATAAAACTTAAATTTCAGTGCCCATAAATACAGTTTTATGGAACACAGCCCGCTTATTTGTTCATGTATTGCCTGTGGCTGCTTTTGTGTTACAACGATAGAACTGAGTAGTTGCTACAGAGACCATATGGTTGACAAAGCCTAAAATATTTACTATCGGACCTTTTATAGGAAAAGCTTATCAACACTGCCTTAGGGGGTCTTTCTCTTGGGATAAAATAAGGCAAATTCACATAAGATACACTGCCTAATCTTCCTGTCCAGTCAGCTTTGGAAAGGAAATAGAGCCTAGCTTGAGTTTTCAGTAGGGGTGGAATGACACCATTAAAAAAAAAAAAAAAAAGAATTCACACAGGATACAGGAGATGTGGGTCTCAGGTTTTCTTGGTTCTAGAAAATTATGTAACTTCTCTAGTTCTGTAACATGGCTTCTCCCTTATTGGGCTCTCAGTTTCCTTCATGTTTTAAAAAAAAAGTTCTTCACTGCTTTAGCAAATCACTATTACAGTACATGAAACCCTACCACCATCTCCTCCCTCACTCCACCTCCCAAATCAATCCAGGGTCAGTGGAAATGAGGGGAATGAGGATACTGGAAACCTTCCCACAGGACTTCAGAATGGAAGTGTAGAACCCAGTTTTAACCCATTGGAGATGGACCCTTGATGTGACCACGTATCTACTACAATGAATAATTCATCCAAATCTCCACTGGAGAAAGGGGCTACCTTAAGACATAGGAGATGGAATCACTTGTTTTCTGGAAGTTCCCTATTATAAATATGACTGTTAAGCACATGGTCTAAAAATATTTCTGTCTGGTAAATTACCTTCTAGATTATAGCAGAAAAAAACAGGTTCTAACACTGGATAAAGGGATAGAGACGGGATGGGTAGAGATAATTTTACATTCAAAATACAGCAAAAAAAAAAATACAGCAGTATGCAGAGATTTTCTATTGACACAGACATTATCAGTTGGCAAATAAATTTCTAATCAGAGTTACTTCTCATGCATTTAATAATATAATGCAAATCAATAAATTCTCATTTCTAAGCTAAAAATAGGCTATATATAATTGCACGGTAAAGACATATTATCACAATTTACTTTAAAAAGTATTGGGTTACAGATTGACCAAGTGCCTTTACCATTCCAAGTCCCTGAAGCACAAAAGGAAAGCTGATTGACTTCAATGCTTTGGATCTCCCTTTCACTAACTATGTAGCTAGTTTGTATTTGTGTCATAGAGGAGATCAGTTATTGGGTTTTTGTCTAATGTAGAAGCTTAAATTAATTATAGATACAGTGATTACTCATTATTTCAAGTGGTGAACAGAGCTTAGAGTCTTGGCCTGCTCTCTGGTCACAATGAATTACTAAGCAACTTTGAAACAGGTGTTGTCAAAGGGAAGACAGGTTCCGAGAAAAGACTAGAGTGGACACCACATGCATTAAAGAAAGTGAACAATCATTTTTATAAGTAGAGAGGACAAATAATTACCTATTACAAATATGATGAAAAGTATCTAAACTCCATTAAAATTAGAGTTGGAAAAGCTCCTAGAGAACTGGAAGTACAAGTTCCCTTCATGGAAACCTTGCATGCATGCCACGTAGTCACTGTCCGGCTTTTGCCTGATCACTCACTGCTGATGGCAGAGTTCCCTTCTTCACCCAAGCCAGCTCATTCTATTGTGGTACAACTTCAATGACTATATGGTCAAAAAATGCCCAAGAAAGTATGGAAAAGAATACTGAGCTAGAAAATAGGAGCTCCAAATCCCAACTTCAGCCCTACCTTAACTCTAGTTGTGTGACACTGAACAAGTCTTTGGTACCTTCTGGGCCTCAGTTTCCTCATCTGTAAAACAGGGTCTCTATGGTCCTTTCCAGTTCTTTATTTTTCTACTTGTATAATTTCCACTTAATGCTACTGAAAATCAGTTGTGAGAAAGCTACAAAGAGCTGTTAAGTTTTTCTTCTTATTGTTCTCACTTATGTCACAGTGGGCTGACTCTGAATGTTCCAAGACTTTCTAAACTTAGTCCTAACACTTGGTCTTTACCTCAGTTTTCCAGATTACCTATAGCTTGATTCCGCTTGGACTATTCATATCTCAAATGTTATCACACGCTAGAATCTGCCTCTTTAGTCATCAGATGGCCAATGTCAAGCTACAAAATCCCTCTAAGTGGCTCAGTTTAGCTTGCACAATTCTGAAGTTAAAGAAAAAAAAAAACCAAAACAACTTCAGTAATGTTTTACAGTTCTCATATGCTGCACTAAAAGGGTAAAAGAGCCTTGTTCTATCTTCTATGGAATCTTAGTAAACTGCTCAATATTTGATTCCTTTTTATTATTAGAATACATAGGCCAAATAAACCATGAGCTCAAGGACAAGTTATACCTCTCATAAAAACTGCAATTAATGTACATTTGGTATAGTCTAAGTATACATAATTATTTTTTAGAAGCAAAATGCTATGTATTTCAATGTGATAGTAACTTGGCAAAGTTGCAAACGCAACAGTAAAATTAATGACCATTTAGCATTTAATGTATGAAACTAAAGTAGATACCATTAAAAAGACTGTGCCTGGGGAGCATTACTTTATTGAACAGTCATAACCAAAATCTACAGTGTTACATAACTAAAACAAAACTTACTTTCTATACAAATAAATACATTTAGTTATTTTAGTAAGATATTTTATTTTTATTTATTTTTTTTAAAGATTTTATTTTTTTATTTGAGAGAGAGAGCACGAGCAGGGGGAGGGGCAGAGGGAGAGGTACAAGCAGATTCCCTGCTGAGCAGGGAGACTGAGGCGGGGCTCGAACCCAGGTACCCCTTTAGTAAGATATTTTAAAATAAGCTTTCACATTTTTGTTATAAATGTGAAAATTAACTAGTTTTTTCAGCCATTTAAGTCCAAGACAATTTTTTTAAACAAAAGGAAGGCAGTCTGGGTGCTGAAATAACTGCTAACAATTGACTAACTTACTTGAAAACATCCCCAGGATGTATATGTGTCATACTTCAGTAAAAAGTTATACTAAAAAAATTACCACTATAAATAGCTCATAGTAATAATTTCTGAGTCTTCCATTGGACTTTAACAATAACACCCAAACTGCTTACCTTGGCCTACAATATTTGGTCCTGCCTAACTCTCCAATGTCTTTTCCTACCCCTTGCTCCCATTTCTCCCTACTCTAGTTTCACTTGTTCTCTTCCAAAGCACAAAGGCTTTTTCTACCTGAGTGTCTTTACACATATGCTTTACCATCTGTTTGTAGTGCTTTCTCTTATTGTTTGTCTCACTCTAAACACTGTTTTGTGGAGAAAGCAAGTCATATTGTTCAAATGTTTCCTACCTTCAGAGGTTTAGAAGTTCACTCCGGGGGCTGAACTAATTTGAATAACATTTTCCATATTCTAAACATCAAGATATTGGGAAAAACTGTGTTCTAGCATAAAAACAATAAGCATGCACTAAAGTTCAGCAGAGTGGAAGCAGGAGAACCCAATGTGTAGAGTGGAGTGGAAGAGCTCTTCCATGGTTTCCTGAGCAGGGCAGGGGTCATGATGTAGTTATGTGCTTGTCTACAAGCTACTAGGTGCAGCTGGGGAAGTGCTTACTCTTCTTTTTGACCCTAGGTCAAAGACAGTATAGGTATTTGGCCCAAAGTTGAAGAAATTGGTTATTTAGATTCCTTTATTCATCAAGCATTTACTGAGCACCTACTATGTGTGAGACACATTTCTAGATTCTAAGTATACAGCAATGAACAAATATACAAAAACGGACAAAGTCTTTACCCTTTTGGAACTTATATTTTAACGTGGAAAGCAGGTAACAAAGAAGAAATATATGTAGTATATGAGATCATAATATATGCTAAACACAAAACAAAGTTGAGAAGGAGACAGGGAGGGTGTGTGTGTGTAGCTACAAGTTTAGATGGTGTGGCAAAGGAAGGCCTACGGAGAAGATGACATTCGAGCAAGAGATTGGAGGAGCTGATTGGGCCATGGAAATACCTGGGGAAAAGCATTCCTGGCAAGGGAAGAGCAAAGGCAAAGGTCATGATGAAGAAATGAGCAGATGTATCTGAGGGAAAGACAGGAGGCCACTGTGGCTGCAGAGGTGAGGTCAGAAAGCCTCATGGAGCATTGGGAGGACTCTGGACTTTGCTAAGTGAGATGGGAAACCTTTGGATGGTTGTGAAAAGAGGAGCAAGATGATCTGAGTTATGCTTCAACAATACCCCTCTGCCAATGGGAAGGAAAGCACTGAAGGGGGACCAACTGGGAGGCTATTGCAGTGATCCTGAGAAGAGATAATGGTGGTCTGGGCTATAGAAGTGCAACAGAGATCTGTAAGAAGTCATCAGATTCTGCATATACATTGAGGATAGACCCAACAGGATTTGCAGATAGATTAGATGTAGGTTTTGAAAGGAAGAGAGGAGTCAAGGACAACTCCAAGGTTTCTGGCTTGAGCATGTGTAAGAAGGAAGTTGCCAGCATTTAAAATCAGAAGACTTAATAATCAGACTTTCAGCTTCTCTGAAAACACTAGAAGATAATGGTCAAATGTATACCTGTATTTTTCACAAGACAAAAATCAGCTGGAGCTGGGAAGCAGCTGCCCCCTTTGGGGCACTCTTCCTGTTGTCTTATACCTACCTGGCCTTTTGGGAAATAAACAGCTGGCTTATAGCTTGAGTTTGAGACCCCTTCCCAAAGTTCTCTCATAAATTCACTGTCTTACAATATAACATTCCTTGCCACAAATTCTGATGTAAGAAAGAAAGTTTTGATAAAGTATTTATTTTAAAACAGGTATAAAAAGAGCAGCCATTATTCTAGTTTTTCTCCTCCATAGTGATTTGACAACAACCTATGACAGAGGTCCACCCTCTGTCTTCCTTCTCAGTGCAAAGAGAAGCCCCTGAAAAGAAAACCCTCTTCTGCGTATTCTGACTTCATCAAGTCTAAATCCCACTCACTTGACAGTCCATGTGCCCACTGTCCAGGAATGAGGTATGGTACTGGACCACATCTGGACTGGACCTTATCTCACTATACCCATGATTTCTAAACAACAGAGCTCTGAGACCCTCCCTGGTCAGTAGAAGGGACACTGGCTCCAGGCTGATAATATCTCCAAGAAGCCTGCTGACTGGCAAATTACTTACCTGCTTTGGGCTTCTGTTTCCCATCAACAAAGAATGGAGTTGGACTATAGCATGGTTTCTCCAGATCTAATGCGTGAACAAATACCCTGCTCTAGGTGGTTATTCAGCTTCATTTACATAAGGGTCATTGGCTTAGAATGAAGTGCTTGGTAATAATGTCCCTGTGGAAGACCTGATATGTTTCCCTTCAGCAAATAAAAATAACGTACACCCAAATGTCTTGTCTTGTTTTGTCTATGAGAAAGCTCAGTTAAATACAATGCTCAATAATAACAAAACCACTTTACCTCAGGATTTGAGTATAGCATTTTCCTCCTTCCTTCAAATTCATCCTAATGGTTTTGATTTTATCTTTAACGACCCAGTTGTAGGTACATTTTGACACTAGGCAATATCAAATCTTTTCCAAAACAGGGTGGGGCATGAGGTAAGCACTGAAAGAAAGGGTCAGGAAAAGGAAAATGATTTTTAAAAAAGTCTTTCCAATTTGATATTAGGAAAGTGAGCACATACGGTTTGTGAAAGAGATCATATAAACCTTATAGTGCTGCCACAAGCAGCTTTGTCTGAGGCCTACACCCTTTAAATTTTTTTTTTAAAGATTTTATTTATTTATTTAACAGAGAGAGAGAGAGCACAAGCAGGAGGAGCGGCTGAGGGAGAGGGAGAGGCAGGCTCCCCGCTGAGCAGGGAGCCTGATGCAGGACTCAATCCCAGGGATCATGACCTGAGCTGAAGGCAGATGCTTAACCCAACTGAGCCACTAGGCGCCCCTGAGGCCTACACCCTTTAAAAATTTGCTTTTAGATGGACAAGAGCAGCTATGAACAGTATGGGGCTATAGATTGGTAAGGGAGAAGAGCCCTACTGAAAAATTATTTCATGCAGTCTCTCTCTCTTATTAATTATGGTCATTTAAAGAAAAAAGTGATTAAATTTCATGACCTGGATTAAACTCCCTATAATAAAGAGGGATCAGTTTTGATATCAAGAAGAATTTAGAGAAAAATGTTTGTTAATTAGTAACATAAAAACTATGGGTAAAGTAAGCATTAAGAAAGACACTTTGTGGTAATAAATCAAAGTACACTCTATAAACCTGCATTCATAAAGGGTCAGGGTATCAGTCCTCCTCTGGTACCATGGGAAAACTCTGGTTTGAGAGTCAGGACACCCAGGTTGGCTACCAACTAGTTTGATAACCCTGGAAAGTCATGTAACCACCTTGGGTCTCACCTGTAAAACGAAGAAAATGTGGAGAGTACAGATTCAGAAGTTCTCATAACTGAACTCCACTTACCCAATTCTGTCCCTTTGTTTAACTCAGGACTGAGTTAAACATACTGAATCCTGAAGGCCAGAAGGCTATTCTTTAGTATGCCCCATGCACTTCTTCCAGCTGTTTCAACAATTACATTTGTTCCCAAACCTGTTTATGCCTATTGGACTTGTTATTGTAATTACATAATTTAATCAAATATTATATAAAGTGATGAAGTATGACAGAGAAGGCAGGAGTTGTTTTTATGCAATAACACTGAACACTTTGAGAAGACCTGACAAAGGCTTATCATTTAAAATAGCTATCAAGGCAGATATGAGTTAGACAAATCTAAAAGAATAGAAAATAAATTGTTAAAATCTAGAAGGATTCCTTCTTAAATCTTATTCTACTTGAATAAAATTGAAATGGGGAACCATAGAAAATGCAATCATTAAGGTATAATTAATGCAAGAAAAATGTTAGGAAATTATAATCAGCAGACCTATAATCAAAGAAAAGGCCTTGGCCCTACATCAAGGCTTCTACTGCAATGGGAAGGAAGTAAGAACCACAGTGAAATGTTGTAGAGGCCCCCTGCTCTTCTTTAAAACCAGATGAAACAGGCATTGATGACACTGAAAGAATGTCCCAGGAAGAGGCTAGGGAAGGAGAGGGAAAGTGGAGGATGGGGTTAGGTTTGCGGGAGGGACAGGTAGACAGACACACAGATACCACCTCTGACAGTCTCACGTGTCCCTGCCAGTCTGTCAGCCGAAGGGAGAATGAATCCATTTCTGGATCACAAGTTGGTCTCTAAGCTCTCAAGAAGTAAATATTTCTTTAACTACTAGAGTTAGTAGTTAAAGTCTGCCTCTGCCTCCTCAGTTTTTTCACATATATATATTTGACAAATTACTTAATGAGTAATAGTATATGTTGAATCTACCTGGGCAAAGGACACTGAGAATGAGAACACAGGATGCTCTGGTTTCGTGAGAGTAAGACATGCAGAGTGTGAGTAGTCCTAGGTAGAAATAATAGTTTTCAATGTCAAGACCAGGCCTGTAATTTTCTGCAGCACACCATGACCTCATGGTTTATATGAGGCCAACTCCATAAATCAAGTTTTACCTAATTAAAGATTCTTCTGCAGATCTACATTATTAGAGCAAATAATTAAAACTGCCTAGGCAATAATACAAGCCAGATCTGTTTACAAAAATGCTCTTTTTTCCCCCCAAACTCTTTTAGTCTCATTACCACTTACAGATCTTTCACATTTAGTAAATTATAGACTTAGAGCATTTCTTTTAGCCTGACTTCACTTTCAAGGAATTCTTCAATTAAGTTTACGTTGCTTTAAGCTGTTCATCCAACGAGAAAACAATCTGTGGTTTCTGACTCCTTCGTGTGCCAATGGCTGCCATCCATGTTTGACTTTCAGACACACTGTCTCTTGAGAGCCAGGCTCTGTTTTCTTAAAACCAGCCAGTTGTCATAGCATTTTGACAAGCACTATAGAAAAACAAGGAACAATACTCCGTGGTGGCTAAACTGAGAGAATTACCACTGTAAGGGTGACTGCACTGGGACATACATGACATCCACACCCAACCACCTGGCCTGAGCCAGAAGGTAACACATAATCCACTTTCATCTACGACCTTTCCATTTTCAGGCACCATTCTCTCTACCACCAATTCCTTTCTTTCCCCCTGCTCTCTTTTTCCCAAACGGCTAAAACACCCAAAACTCATGGAAAGGTGTGGCTACTCTTAACAATAGGCAAAAATACCAGTGAAAATCTAGGAAGAGATTATACTGTCTTTGCAATGGTTACAGTGCATCTAGTATCAGATCTTCAGCCAAATACAGTGTAATGAAAAAGCATGAGCTAAGGAGTGGGACCTCAGTCAAAAACTTTAAATTTTCTCAGACTCTGGTGTAGCACCCTCAATTCCCTGCCTCTCCAGGCTCACATGCTAATATTTCTGAAGAAATGCAAGTAATAACCGGGCAGGGAAATAACAATGGGAACAAATGATGGACATACATGATGAACACCGAAGAAAAATATCTTTAGGTTTTCTACCTATTATCCTTGAGTCAGACCGAATGGAATTTCTTTCACTTTCTTTTCACCTTTGCTTAGTCAGTTTCTGGGTGTCCCTCACCTGAGTCCATCCTACGGAAGCACCTGTGAATTCAACAGAATAATAAACTGACAATGGTATTTTGAAGGCCTCTTGGATTCTCAAGCCCCAATATAAAATGCATAGGCGGGGTTTCAAAAATCATGCTCAATGCTACTCCTCAAATGGGATGTGCAACTGTTGAATACACAGGCCTTTCCAAAGCAGTGGAATAACACTGGCAGAGCCATGCCATAAGCATGCAGCAAAGCCAGGGGAGCTAGAATGAATGCACAGGTCATGTGAAACCTAAGGGCTGACAGTAGACTTGCTGCACTGGTTCAATATGGGCTGGCAATGTATGGAAGGACCAATGGAAGATCTACTCTTTTCTTAGAACAGAACTGTGCCTTGACTCCACTCTTAATGCTACTGCTACTGCACCTGAATCAAAAGATCTGTAGGATTCCTGAGAGCGCCAAACTTTTTCTAATACCATTCTTTTCCCCTCTCTTCCTTTCTATTTTTATTTAAAATCCCTATGTGAATTTTATTGGAAGTTTTGTTTCCAAGCTATTACCAATTCTTTGTGGAAAAAGATTAGTATAACTATGTTTGTCTTATGTCTCCTCTCTTCTTTCCTTTCTCCCTCTTTCATTCTCTCAGACAGAGAGACAGACACACACACACACAAGGATGTGTTGGATCTAGCAACCAAGCTATTCTTCCTTCTCCATTAAACAGATCAGAGTTTCATAAAGTATCATTGTTTCTATTGAATTATCCTCATGTCTCTTCTAAGATTTTAAAAATACTAGCGACCAAGATACTCGATAAAAAATTTACTAATTTGTTCAAAGCATTGCTTTATGGAGGGCCAGTACTTTTCTAAATGGGATCATAATATAGATCTTGCTTCAAATTCGAGAGCTCAAGATAGCTCCTCTCCTGCCTCTTTGTCCTTTCTGACACTTAGATTCTCTGAATAAAATGAAATGTTCTAGAAATTTTCTCTCCAATGAGGCAATTCTGAAATTTGGGGAAGAGTTTCTTCTCTCCTGGAGCTTTTTGCATAATCCTGTGTACCATTAGCTTATTTCTTGGAGTAAAGGTGGTAAAGATGTCTAAGTTGGAAGGAAACAATGGACCAAGAAGAACACAGCTGAGGACACAAAAACCTAAGTTTCATTTCTTAGCAACTCCAGAGAATGAGCTTATTATGTATAATGAGAGTTCTAGAGTGTGTCACCAAAAACTCAAGTGCTTTTAACAATTTTATTCGATGCCTAGAACAGCAGTGACACTGGAATGACTACGTTTTCCAGTTTTCTAGGTGAGAACAGTAAACTGGGGAAACCTGTTTTGGGATTTGAGGTCTAGGCAATGAAGAACGATTAAAATTATTCATTATTTTCTAATAAAATACCTCCTTAAAAAAAAACATGTTATTTTCTTTTAAGTAATCTCTACACCCAACATGGGGCTCAAACTCATGACCTTGAGATAAAGTGCTGCATGCTCTGCCGACTGAGCCAGCTAAGTTTCCCTAAAATAGCTCTTAGTAATAAGTATATAGCAATATGTTTACTGGCTTGGTAAACTTCAAGTTAAATCATTAAAGATAAATGAATAAAGTTTAAGGCCATTTGAAAAATGTTATCAGTCATTATTAATTTTTAACCTGCTGTTCCTTCTGGTGGCAGTAGCGTCAGAAAGGCGACCTTCCTGGGGTTCCTGGTAGCTCAGCTGGTTAAGTGGCCAACTCTTAGTTTCAGCTCAGGTCATGATCTCAGGGTCCTGGGATCTAAGGCTGCCTCAGTCTCAGAGCTCAGCCGGGACACTGCTTGTGGATTCTCTCTCTCCTTCTCCCTCTCCCCCTCCCCCAGCTCACTCTCTCTCCCTCTCTAAAATTAATAAATGAATGAATCTTAAAAAATAAATAAATAAGGTCACCTTCCTCTCAATTTATATTTTTATGTCTTTTAGGTCTTGGCAAAAGATACCACCCTATCTGTAGCCCTCAAATAAGAATGGCCAAAGTAATGCTGGGTCTCACATGATCTATTTCAGAACTTCAAAATACCCAGAGCCTAACAGATTGATTATGTTTCTATGCCGGGGCATCTATCTTCTTTTGGAAGGTCAGTGATTACAGAGGGAATATTTTGGTTTTCTAGTGTAAACTTGTACAGATTTTGAACTTGGGGAACTTACAGCTTCCGGCTGTAAAGCTGTCTTCTACTAAGAAACCACAACACTAGACCATAAGAGGAATCCAGCTTTTAGGAAATCTGCAAATGATTTATTTGCAGAATAACAAAGTGAATTGCAAAGAATGATATGAAATAGAGAGTGTGAGAGTAATGAAATAAATGAAAATACAAGGGTTTTAAAAGGTTGCAGGGAAATGAAGACATTAAATGCCACATAATTTTAGAAAATAAAATTACAAGGTATATGATATGCTGGCAAAATTCTTGATTATAGTAAGGCTTTCCAGGGAATAAGAAAACTTGCATGGCTAATACCCAAGGTGATTACTGAATCAGAGATATTATTCAGAAAATAAAATTGAAATATAATATATAGAGGTTTCAAGCCAATTTCCTTATTCCACACTCCTGCCCTAAATCTCATGCTAGCCACTTCCTCTAAAAAACAAAGAACCACTGCAGCTTTCCAGAATTCTCTTCCATAAATTCCAAGTGAATTAAAAAAAAAAAATGAAAGTAAGCCATGAAGTTAGATGACAATATAAGGAAAATTCCTACTCCTTAATGTTGTGATAACAGCTTGAAAGAAAGATAATAGAGGGATTCACACTCTTATGAAAACACATATCAGCTTACCTTTATATATAGTTTTAAAATAAAAGACTTTTAAATAGAGTAGGGATGGAAAGATAGTCAATAGCTATACTCTAGAATTCTAGAAATAATTTTAGAGAAAAAAAGAACTGCTACTGCCTTTAATAAGGAGACCAAAATACCACAATTAAACTTTACATGGCAGATAACCCAAGGATTCTCAAGTTTCTTCATTAACAGACTCTTCAAAAAAGATCTCAATATGCTGGTAATACAAAGTACATACAGAGGAATTTCATTCTTTGATTACCATGGTGCTTCCTCTTGTTCTTATTTGGTAAGGTGATGCCAGGTATATTTAGAACACATAAATAGGACACAGGGTTGAAAGGATGTGATGAGCTAACTAACAGTTACTAATAATGGGAGAGGTTATTGTAGTACAAGGTATGATTAACATGGTCATTGGGAAGTGGTAAAAACATCATCCAGCTTTATTGTTCTAACACATTAATTCTTGCAGGTCTGTATAATGTACACACGGGTCACACTTCTCTCCAGCACTCAATTCACTTTTGGCTAAACTGAAAGTTAGATAGAGCCATATAATTTAAAAAATGTTTTGTAAATACTGATTTTTTAATAAGACATCTTTAGGACACATCATTTTGACAACATTTTTACAATGTTTTGTAAATACTGATTTTTAATAAGACATCTTTAGGACACATCATTTTGAAAATAAAAATGAGCCTGCTATGGAAGTCTTTATTAAGAATTTTATGGTATGAGGGGAAGAAAGGGATAAAGAAAGGGGGGGTAATCAGAAGGGGGAATGAAACACAGACTATGGACTATGAGAAGCAAACTGAAGACTTCAGAGGGGAGGGGGTGGGGGAATGGGATAGACTGGTGATGGGTAGTAAGGAGGGCACGTATTGCATGGTGCACTGGGTGTTATACGCAACTAATGAAGCATCGAACTTTGCATCGGAATTCGGGGATGTACTGTATGGTGACTAACATAATATAATAATAAAATAAAAAAAAAGAATTTTATGGTATGAAACAAATTTTACCATATATATTAACAAGAATTTAAATAAAAAGTTGAAAAAAAGAATTTTATGTAAACACACACAAACCGTGAATTTGAAAAACTAAAAAACTAATAAAAAATCATTATAGGTCAAAATTAAACGAAATCTCAGGCAAATATAAAATGGTTCATAAGGAAGCTGTGGACTATAATTAGATGGAAATTTCTGATTAATATTTTAGACACAACTAATTCTCACTTGGTCAGTGGATAACATAGACTGTGGTGTTATAAAATCGGAAATCTGCTTCTAGAAGAACTATTAAGAAAAGGGATAAAGGAAATGTCTGCTAGATAAGTTTATAGCAACTTTCTACATATCTAAAATGTTAGAACAAGTCAAGAGATTTCAAAAACAAGCAAAAAGACAAAAAGGACTCTTGAGCAGCCAAAATTGTAAAATTTCATGTACTTCACATATTAAAGAGCTTCCTAGTGTGCTCTTCTTATTTGAATGTGTATCCACAGGGCTGGTTAATTTAGCTTCCTGCTCACAGAAGGTCAGAAGCATCACATCTGGGAGGGAGGTTGAGCAGGGCACCCTCACAGGAGTCTGCCAGTCTTCACAGGTAGGGAATCAGAAAAATGACAACAAAAGGTTGACCCAAGAGCCCCAAACACAGCATTCAGCAGCTGTTTAGTACAGAGGTAAATAGACTGAAGTATTCAAAAGGGCCTGGGAGGGTCATCATATACAGGAGCTGTTAAATAAATACCTGCTGAAATGAAGTGAACTGAATGATGACCTCGGGTCATTGAAAAAAGTTTAAATTATGGTCAACATATGTCCATTTAAAGAGAAGAAATGGAAATATTTCAGAAAATTTTTCACCTAGTATATATTTTTAAAGTTTTGCACTTATGATGGTATTGGGGGAACAGCCTCCAAGTGTTGAGAAACTTTTATTATTTAAAATCACCATTCAAAGATTCTAAAGAGTGGAGGTTTTCCTATAGTACAACTATTTTCATAACTTATTTTTCTGAGTATAATCTTTAAACTTTAAAACTTAATAACTAATGTGGAAATATGACAAAAAATAGCAATTTACATATATAATTTAAAGTAAAATAAAAAAGTTCTTCCGATACAAATTTTTTTTTAAAGATTTTATTTATTTCTTTGACAGAGAGAGAGAGAAAGAGCACAAGCAGCGGGGAGCAGCAGAGGGAGAAGCAGGCTCCCCACTGAGCAGGGAGCCCGATGTGGGGGTCAATCCCAGGACCCTGGGACCATGACCTGAACCGAAGGCAGATGCTTAATGGTCTGAGCCACCCAGGCACCCCTCCAATACAGATTTTAACTCCATTACCCATAGGCCATACTTAACTTCTCAAAGTAATCATTTTCACTTGTTATAGAATCAAAAATATTGTGTAATTACATAAAGTAACATAATAATAAACTTGCTATAAATATTAACACATTTTATCACATTGGCCTAAAGCTTTAAAATATGTAAGGACTACACAACAGTTCTGTATAGACAAATAACGAAGACAGATAACACACACACACACTTCTCTCCTTCCTTCCTATTTCCCCTTCTTTCTTCCATATATCTTTCCTACCAGGGGTTGGGGATAGCACAGAGGAAGAACAGAACAGAATAATTAAGAATTCTTAATTTCACAGAGTCTAGAAAGAGAAATGGATATACAAATAAAAACAATAAAATGAGTGAATTATCACCTTCTAAAGATGTTATTACTGTTCTTAGTTTTCTGTAAAGTGTATTCTGAATTAAGTTAGTTCAGCAAAGCTAAACTTGTTTCTTTGTGTAGGACATTTTAGAGCTTTTACCACATTAATCTTATTTGCACTGTGGTTCGTCAAGAGTACAACTGCTATCAGGACGCCTGGGTGGCGCAGTTGGTTGAGTGACTGATTCTTGACCTTGGCTCAGGTCATGATCTCAGGGTTGTAAGACCGAGCCCTGTGCTCAGTGTGGTGTCTGCCTGAGATTCTCTCTCCCTCTCCCTCTGCCCCTCCTGCTCATGCTCTCTCTCTCTAAAATCAATCAATCTTAAAAAAAAGAATATTGATTGCTATTTTTCTTAAATTTGACTTTTGATAGCATATCCATCAGAATTGGTGTTCCACAGAATACACGTTGGGAAACACTGATGGGCACCATAACAGGGTTTTCAAAGGCTATGTCTCACGCTCATCCTTTCAGTTCTGAGGATTGAATTCTAGAACATAGGGAGAACCTCTGATTTTGATTTTACAAATCACAAATGGTTATGACTCATGCTATCTGTGGTTGAATCACAACCCAGGATGCCCACACACTAGGCATTTAATACACATTTATGGAAACCGATGGTACTGAATAAGTATCACATCGGCCCTCATATTAGTGATTCTTGATCACCAGTGGTACTGTTTTCCATAAAACAAGACATTGGTAGAAAGAGCAAAGCCAAAACAGGAAACAAGATCAGAAAACAAATATAAACTGAAGCTGGTTGGGAGACTGTCAATGTATCAAAAAGATGAGTATATTGAGGTGCCTGGGTAGCGCAGTTGTTGGGCATGTGACTCTTGGTTTCGGCTTGTGGCTTCTGGGTCATGGGATCAAGCCCTGCATCCAGCTCTGCACTCAGTGCGAGTCTGCTTGAGACTCTCTTTCTCTCTCTCCCTTTGCCCCTACCCACTGCTCTCTGTCTCTCTCTCTCTCTCTCAGATGGATAAATAAATCTTTTAAAAAAAGATGAGTATAGGTGGCACTTCCTTTTTTAAAAAAAGATTTTATTTATTTATTTATTTGGGGGAGAGAGAGCATGCATGCGTTGTGGGTGGGCACAGTGAGAATCTCAAGCAGACTCCCCCCTGAGGGCCGAGCCTGACCCTGGGGTGGGGCGGGGGAGAGGTGCCCTCAATCTCATGACTCTGAGATCATGACCTGAGCTGAATCAAGAGTGGGATGCTTAAGTGACTGAGTCACCCAGGCACCCCTGGGTGGCACTTCTTAATCGAAATGATTAGTGTGATACATTTGGAGTAAATTAACTATGTTAAAAAAAATCAGATAATGATTGGCCTGAGGTATTAGGGCTCCCACAGATTAAGAGAAAACAAACTGGGTTATAAAACCTTCTTAGTGTATCTGGAAATATCAAAGGGAGGTATTATTTGGAAGAAACCTTAGAATGAAGAAAGGGAAGTATCAGCCTGTTTTAATTTATTCCCTTTATTCTCATGTCATGTTCAAACAATTTCTGAGTTGTAATTAGGTGCCTTATATACATCCCTGTATATACATACATATATCCTGATCAATAACAGGGAGAGACTAAAGGATATGAACAACTCTAGCTCTCAAATCAGGTATAAGATGTTATCCACTACAAATTAACAGGGGTGTCCTAGTTTGAAAGGTAGTCTTTTTTGGTAAATTTGGTTAGCATGAATCAGATTAAAAAACAACTATTTTTGAGGACTTATGTTTGGGATACACACACACACACACACACACACACACAGACAGACAGACATTCACACATCATCTCATTATTCCTTACAACTCTCACATGTGATTGAGACTTTACATTTCATGGTACTTCCCCTAAGTAATCAGATATTAAGTGAGTACCTACTATGTACCAGACAGTATGGCAACAGTGACAGGTATAAAAATGAGCAAAAGCAGTCAGTCTCTAAATTCATGGGGCTTTCAGTCCACTGGAGGCAAACAGAAGGGGACACTGAGGCACAGAGAATTTAAGAGCCAGTTTCTTTTCTGTAATGTCAGTTATAGCTATAGAACTTTTACCTCAATAATCACAGCATTTGGTTTCAAGGACCATGAGAATTCTAGAAGCAATGAACTGGAGACTGAGAATATTTTAAAAATATTATTCAACTACTTAGAAGGAACTTAGAAAAGAAACAAAAAATATGGTCATTCCATTTTCTATTAAATTTTATTTCAAACAATCTCTGCATACTTTATCTAATACAACTTATTGGACCTGAAATGAGACTACTATTAGAATATGCTTAGGGGATCCAGAAATCAATCCATCACTGGTGTCTTGGTCTTGATATCAACTCATTTTATAATTGAGGAAAACACATGTGTCTGCCTTTTCAGACGACAGTTTAGCTGAACTGAAACTAAATTAAATGTATGAAATACTTAATTTGGCATGGAGCTGGGGAGTCTAAATTCTTCCATAAGCATCAGAACTTCTCCCAGTCTTTATAATATCAGGGAGGATTCTTATTTCCAGATGCTCCTACCCTTTACTAAGTGACATGTATTTTTCAAAAAGCTCCTGATTTCTGGGGTACCTGGGTGGCACAGTCAGTTAAGTGTTTAACTCTTGGTTTTGGCTCAGGTTGTGAGATCAAGCCCAACTTCGGTCTCCATGGAGTCTGCTTAAGACTTTCTCTCCCTCTGCCCCTCCCCCACCCCCACTTGCTCTCTCTCTCAAATAAATAAATAAATCTTAAAAAAAAAGTTCCTGATTTTCTCCAAAGTTATAAAATACTGGAATGCTGGACTTTTCTTTGGATAACTGATTTCTTGGGAAATACAAAAATATTTTGTTTGGTTTTGGGCTTTTAATGACATTAATGAGAAAACCAGAGAAATTCTCAGGAAAGAAAAAGAGAAAACAGCACACAAATTAATTTATTTTTATATAATTCATATCTAGAAGAACTTATGAATGGCTGACAACATAGTAAGTCTACCAGTTTCCTTCTTAGTGTAAAGATATAAAAGGCAGAAAGCATTTTTAGATATTTTATCCTTTTGGAATATAAAAGACAGATGAGAGTGTTAGAAATCCTAACACCTTTATTTATTTTTAATTTTTTTGAATACTTCGAGTTAAAGGATACTAGTCATCCCTTGCTTCCCGCTTACCATTCCCTTCACAAAGGTTTTTAAAAGAAATAAAATTTACCCACATGATTACTAATATGGGAATTATCAGAATCTTAGTATGAGAAAGCATCCTTACAATATCATATGTTGCCAAACACAAGGTAATTGTTACTAAAATGGGAAGTTCTTCATTTAAAAATATCTCTAATATTAAACTATTAAAACTCTCATTTAAAAAGTCATCCATCCACTCATTCACTCAACCAGAAGCAGAATGTTTTGCAGAATAGAAATTGTCCCCACCTTATATGCTCTTGGACCTATTGGGTGGGGCCTATCTCTAGGTAGAGATGGAATAGCCTTCTCATCTAGAAGAAACTTTGTTTTAGCCACTAAACTTTTTGAACAGAACGCCAATGTCATCCTATCACTACTTCAATCCAATATCCAAAGGCTGTCAAGGCCTCTCAATTAGCAACAATAAATACCAATGTTCCATGGTCTCAACAGGATTTGTAACTATGAAAACCAGGTATTTAGTTTAAAAATTTAAAACTATGGAGAGGGAAGAGATAACACAGTAGCAGAATCAAAGGAATACAGCATCTTACTGGTTCTCTGGGTATTTTAAGCTATATATTTTTATCAAGTTAATCTCTAGAAGAAAACAAGACTTTCAGAAGAAACACTGGGAAAGGCAGGATGCTGGCAGTACAGTTTTCAGTCTCTGCTCAATAGATCTATCAATAGATCAATATGTGCATGGTTCTGTGGAAAGAGAAACATTCCCCCAAGGGAAAACAAATTGCTAGGATTCATGATTCATCTACTTTTGCACAAAGTGTACCAAATACAGATATCATTCTTATCAGTGAAAAGATCTAGAACATCAGGGAAAAGCCATGTGATGTTATGATGTGTCCTTTTGTCCCTCTCATTATACTCACTCTTGGAGGCTTCAGTCTTCTATTATTATGGACTATAAGCCCTGGTACCAACTCTGTGACACAGAATCCTGGTTTTGTACTTCTAAAATTGTGTATTTTGCTTCTACTTAATAACTGCATTTTAAAATGAACAAATACCCAAGGACTTAAAACAATGATTCAAAAGAAAAGCTCTCTCTGATGATATGGAATGCTTTTCCCAAGATGTAGAGCAACCTTTTGAGGACTGTCAGATTTTCACCAAATACAGCAGGAAAGCCACTACCCTAAACTTGGTGGGATTCTCTGAAGTAAGCCCAATCCTTTCTAAACACAATTAAATATACAGTCGTCCCATCTTATCCACAGGGGATATGTTCCAAGAGCCCCACTGTGGATAGTACTGAACCTGTATATACTTTCCCCCTATGCATACACACCAATGATAAACTTTAATTTATAAATTAGGCATAGTAAGAGATCAACAATAATAACTAACAATAAAATAGAATATAACAATATACTGTAATACAAGTTATGTGATATGGTCTCTCATAAAATATCTTACTGTATTATAATCAACCTTCTTGTGATGATATGAGATGATGAAATGCCTACATGATGAGATGAAGTGAGGTGAATGATGTACACACTGTGTTAGGCTGCTTTTGACTTTCCGATAATATGTCAGAAGGAAGCTCATCTGCTTCTGGACTTGTGGCTAACCACAGGTAACTGAAACCACAGAAAGCGAAACTGCAGGTAAGGGGGGACTACTTAATAACTCTTGTACTTCCTGAAATTCTAACAGGCAAAATTCATGAAAATAGCTACGAAAAGGTAGGTTTCTTTCAATAGTGGTTTTTTGTTTTTGTTTTTTTTTACATATAAATATATTTAGTTGTATGTCCTTTCCCTTGTGTCCCAGGCCACCTTCTCTCTTTCTCTCTCTCTCTCATTCTGTGACTCTCACTCCTTGCCTTCTAGACAGAATATACTATGGAGCTCAGTGTTGTGGGAAAATACAGAATGAGAAATCACAAAAATGAAAGTTTACATCCTCTGATAAAAAAGTAATACTTTACCAGGTGAAATGGAAAATTTCATCAAATGAAATGACACTCCAATCAGATGACTTACCTAAAAATGAGAGACAGAAGAAAATGAGAACCTGGTGTCATATTCAATTCTTGATATACTAGATTCCAAACAGACATGGCAACTATCTTATCTTACAAGTGATGGATGATCCAAAACAAACAGAAACTATACCAAGGCAGGAAACACCAATTCCTTCAGAAACAGTAATTAATGTTAGAAAGGAAATAGCAAACTGGGAGCAAAAGCAATGGGGAACGGAAGCGGTACTTACTTTCAAATCACTTGATTCTCATATATATTTTTAACAGGCCAGTTTTGAAAATGTGGACACATATGTGTATAAAGGCCATAGCTAATCGGTGGCAGTGTATGCATACTACTTTCTCTCCCAAGACCTCTGGCTACTGTCTTAAAGAGACTGTCAAAGCCGCAAACTCAAATATCTTCACCTCATATGACTCAAGAAAAAGCTGCCACTGTATCAAGTGCTACTGTCATTTCCTCTGTTGATTTTCTTTCCCCCTTAACACTTAGATGTTTTGGCTGTTTGCTTTTTTTATTTTCCAAAGTGAACACTGATATTCATGAAAGGTGCTAGATTAACAACCGGGGGAAACTAAGAGCTTGCTCTATCAAGAGAAATGGCTCAGTGTAGTGGAGGTGATGAAAATTTCTCCTATACTGTGCTTGCCTATATACCTTAGCTCTGACCCACAGTCACCCCAGCTCTCCAGTTTTCATGGTCCATTAATGCCTTTGACTGCTCAGGTTGCTAACATGAGCAAGTAGTCTTGTTCTTGCTTTTAATGCTCTCAATATTATTACTATTCCTGTGAGCTCTAACTTCCTCACAGAAATTATTTGGAAATTTTTATTAGCCTTTAGTTTGTTTCAGGACAACAGGAGAATAAACTGAACTGAAGATGAATCTTATATTCTTAAGTAATATAGGTTTCATTAAAATCCATTAATTTCTTTAAACAGGAGGCAAAGTGTTGAGTGGTCAAGTTGAAAACAGGCCTTGCTTAATACAGTCCCTGTACTCAACCTGAATTCTCATTTTAGGGACTTTCAATATTTAACAGCCATAGATCTTTCATTTTTCCTTTTGAGTCTTCCTTAAGTCAGTCAATGTTATTATTCATTAGCAACTGTGGTAAAAGTTTGGTGGATGCAGAAGCTAAAACTACATAAATGAGATCTAAAATCACTGTCAATCAAATAGAGAAAAATATCTCTTTCCTGTATTTATACAGGTATTCCAGGTTTCTGAAAGGTCTGAGTACTTCGTAATTCTTAATCATTAATTAATCTCTCCTATGCTCAGGGATCTATGAAATCATTTTGCTTCAACTAGGCAGATACCCAACAACTATTTAGTGCTGGCATTTCCTTTCTGTGCCCAAGCGAGACAATAATCCTTTTCCTATGTAGAATTTATAACAATAGGGGAAGTAGAGCTAGCAAACACATGTTAAATATTAATGAAACAATGATGTAGGACACTCAATGCTGCTAACTGACTAATAATTACTCACTAATTATTTGGAAAGATCACAATATCAGTTTCAGAATTGTTCCCTGTCTTTGCTATTGTACTTCTTTTTGACAAAGACCAAAGTCTCTGCAGCTAGAGTAAATTTCCATCTTAAAATGGCTAGCACTTCCTGTAATTTCTAATCTCTAGAAGTGCTAGAGAATGAGAATTGCAGGGTACCAATGACTGCAGCAACACATGGTAACAATTAGATGAAGGGTGCCCTGGCTGCATCTCACATGGAAATCTTGGAAAATTTGAGTTTGGGAACTTTGGCTGTTTTTTTTCTTTGCCATGCACAGCCTTTATCAAGTGAGTCCTTATGGTATTAAAACATTTGGCACTGGCTCAAGTCTATGCTATTGCTGGCAGGGGATCTAATTGGGAAGCAGGGGTGGAGTAGTTACCTTTATCAGGAAAGACCTTAACTTTATGGAAAGGCTTTTTCCTCCCCACTGCTTAAGCAGCTTTACTGAAAGACTTAAACCCAGATGTGAGAACAGAGATTATCTTCAAGAGCAGCAGCAATTTATTGTAATTATGTTAGTACAAAGATTGAGAAGGTGGAAAATATTATGCTAACTTAGTAGATGAGAAGGGCAACATCCTTTCTATAGGTCCCATGGCCAGGTTGTGCTGGGGAAACCAACTCCAACCCCTAATCGCCAGGGAGGACCCAGTTTCCCAAACTGCAAGAAAATTAGAGCCTCACTACCTAGAAACTATAATCCCATGCTATACAATACCCAGGGAGTGACAGGCCATGAGAATCTGCTCACCAAGAGATACCAACAGACTTTTGACTCTACTCCCTCAGTGGCCAACTCTTGCCAATTCCCTGTTAAGAGCAGATGATAATATATCTATCTTTTTAAGATAATATATCTTTTCCAATGATTCCTGTCAGTCTTATATTATATAATTCATAACAATGACTATCAAAGCAACAGGCCCATTTTGCCTACACGACACTCTAGCTTCCATCAGTGAAGCACTTGTCTGATTTAAAGCACTTTGAAGGTTGGCCTTGAATTGCAAATACAGCGATACCTGTATACATTCTGGGCCAGTTCTAGGCTTCTCTGTGCCTTAGCCACCCAACTGAAAGTATATTTTGTCATTAATTAATTCCTTTCTTCATTGCATAATGGATTTTTTATTGATTTCTCCTAACTGAACTATTGTATCCTTGTCATCTGGTTTCTCCCACTGCACTATCTTTTTGAGGTAGGGATGTAGAAGCATGGATCTCCAGAATTTGGTATTTCATACAAAATGGATCAGTGAACATGGTAAAAATCATTTTTGTGGACACGCCACTAAGGCTGTGTTCTACGTAGTTTCCTAGTCAAACGAAAATTTTAAGCGATAGGATATTCTGATCTCAGAAAATAAAAGATAAAGAGGCTAAATCTGAGAGACTCAAATCGTTGACTCAAATGGTCATGAAGAGAGAAGAGGAAAAGTAATAAAGGTCTTTGGAGCAGAAAATGACAGGTGATTTTTCCTTTTCTTCCCATTTCAAACATCTGACAATAGGCTAATGAATACCAAGGACACAAGAAACATAGCAAGTCAGGGAGAATTATAGGCCACAAGATGGTGTAAATCTCATATAAAAAAACAGCTAAGGCACTAAGAAAGCCAGTAAATAAATACTGAAAGAATTATGAAGATGAATATGCTCAGATTTTGGATAAAGAGTACGCAAAACAAGACCAAAGAAAAATACTTTAAAAACCAGTTTTCTTTTTTGGGGGAGGGGAGGAGGACAGAGGGAAAGGGAGAAAGAGAATCTTAAGCAGGCTCCACACCCAGCATGGAGCCCTATGCAGGGCTTAATCTCACATGATCTCACCCTGAGATCATGACCTGAGCTGAAATCAAGAGTCAGATGTCTAATGGACTGAGCCACCCAGGTGCCCCCCAAAATCAGTTTTTTAAAAATCCTTCATAATACACATTAGAGACAGCTCAATTTTAAGAGCTTGTAGGGGCTTTAGTAATTCACCAGTTCAAGACAATGCATCATGGTCTACCTATCAAGAATGCTTGCTTACTTTGATTGCCATGGTGTAACTATTAATTTGGTTATTTGATTGAATACAGAGTCAGGAACATTTAATCTTAGCTTTAATTTCTTAACTGAAGTAGCAAATTCTAGGAGTTACTATGCTGAGGGCTGAGTGCATCCCAAGTTGGAATTTTTTTGGAAAGAGAAGATATAAGATAAACAAGCTGGATTCTCATCATTCCAAAGCTGAGTTTTAAAAATAGAAAAAGGATAAAGCTAAAACATCTGGGATTTGAACGATGGATTCCATGACTACATAGAGAAAATATATATACATTTTAAGGAGACTTTAGGGCACAAAATTACACATGATCACCTCATGAAAAGGGGTGAAAGGTGGGACTCAAATTTATCCCTCTGTGGGTAGTAGTGATGATTATGGGGAAGGTGGAAAGCAGTGTGTTGGTGAAGTACATAACAGTTCCAATAACAAAGAAATTTAGGGATTATTTAAGAAATGACTTACACAAAGAAAACAATTCAAAGACAATAAAAACAAAATTTAAATAAGAGCCAAAGAACAGATGAGGGCTGGAGGAGAGATTAGTTTGGGTTAGTTTCTGAAGTTACTTCAACAGGGACAGTGGAACTGGAGCCAGTCTCTCTTACTGCCCTTATCCCTCAATTTCCCAAATACACGTATGTTCCACACAGTTGATAACTATGACAAATGATTTCACGCAGAGAGCTATGGCTAAGGGTTTTCTGATCTAAGGTGTTAGGTCTTTTTAGAACCCAGTAACTTCGCCTCTCTCTTTTCTGTAAAACTTCAACTCTATTTCATATTAATTTGCTTTTCTCTTTTCTACTATTCTTCATTCTCATTCTGATATATAAGGGTTGAAAAAGCAGTAGTGGAGGTGGCAATGAATGAGACACAGCTGGCCTGTGGCAAAGGGACTGTAAGTAGGAAGCAGCTGTATTTTGGAGGCAAGTAGAACAAAGAGTTAGGATCTTCAAAGCCAAGGAAAGCTTCTTTGTGTTTTTCCCTCCTTTTACCTCTTCCCCTTCTTGGGAAATGATAGAAATGTCACAAAACACACAGCCTTTCTGAATTCATAGCAGTCTTTTTTTTCTCACATTCAAGGGTGTCTAATTTATTACTACTGCTAACATTTTACATGTACCTTGTTTTTATATTTTTCTCCTAAGAGCTTCAAAGAGGTTTATAAATTTTCATTAAGACAAATATGCATAGCCATAGTTATATTAATAACATTTAACTTTAGAATTATGAGAATTTGATTTAGTAAATGGTTGCTTTTCTAGGATTTGGTTTATTACACCATACACACATTTCCTAATCCAGTGGCTCTTAAATTTTAGGTTTCATAAGAATCCTCAGGGTTGTTTATTAATATGCATATCCTTTAGCCACATTTGATCATGGATTAATATTTATTTGGTCTAAGGTGGGGCCTTGGAACCTACATTTTTAATAAGCATCCAAGGGAATTCTTATATACATAGAGTGGGGACAGAGAGGCCCCAATGTGAGATTCTGTCCTAATTGAGCACCCTAGCCTCCCAGGTTCACTTCTTCAAGACAGCCTGTTTCTTAGTGACAGTAGTCAAGCAGTCTCCTGGAGTTCACACTAAATAGTAAGTCAAAAATACAAAGTGAGCAATCTGAGAGAAAGAAAATTATCACCAACAGGATTTCACTTTTAACAATGCAAGGTGCTATTAGCTACACAAATACAGGAAAGAAAGGGAGGTGCCTTGGTTTTAACTCCACTTCCTTGAATATGATGAGGGTTTGGTATTATGAATGAGTTGATTTTTCTATTCATGAGAGTTGAATTTTTACTGGCTTTTAATTTACTAATGCTGACTTCTGGCACTCTCTTCTGCAATCCAGCGACAGCCTTGCAGATTTCCCAAGGCTTGATTTCCCAAATTTCAAGAAAATTAGAACCTAACTACTCAGAAAAGTAACAACTGCATAAAATCCAATATGGAATGGGTGGGGGGATATGAGAAGCTGTTTGCCACAAGACATCAATAATTCTCCTTGCCTCTATTTCCTTAGAGGCTGGCTCTCCACCAGCACCAGTGGGGGAATCTCAGACAAGCTCAGAAGCCAGAATTCTTCTTGATGACACCACGTGCCTCTGCTTTTAACCTCCAAATCCTACTTTTTATGTACTATTGTCACTAACCCCGTGTCCTCAGATCTCAATTCCCAGGCCTCTCTTTCTGCTGCCCCTTTCTTGGATGCATGATATCCTGCTGACTACTCTGATCTGATATTAGATGATGCTTAACTCCTTGTGTCTTGCTTCTGACCTTATGATTGATCACAACTATTCTCTCAAAAATCACCTGTGACTATATTCAATGGGGTTTTCTTTCTTTCTTTCTTTTTTTTTTTTTTAAAGATTTTATTTATATTTGTGACAGAGAGACAGTCAGCGAGAGAGGAAACACAGCAGGGGAGTGGGAGAGGAAGAAGCAGGCTCCCAGCAGAGGAGCCCGATGTGGGACTCGATCCAGAAACGCCAGGATCACGCCCTGAGCCGAAGGCAGAGGCTTAAGGACTGCGTTACCCAGGCGCCCCTCAATGGGGTTTTCTTAATCCTCTGTCTCTCCCTATTACTCTTTCGGGTGATCTCATCACACTCTTCCTCCTGTTGGTCCTCCTCCCTTGGTTTCAGTATCAACACTATTCTCTTATGGGCATAGTGAGTATTTGATCTGCTTGATATTAGTCCTTCCAACCTGGCACAACAAACAGAAAATGGAAGATATGTTTAGCCACCAATATACACAATGTTGTTGAGCCCAAGACAGTTTCAGTTCAACCTAAACAAAATTTTCATGCCTGGTTTATGCAAGCCATTGTTAATCTACAGGAGCTGGACTTTACTTGGGGTTTAGGCTTTTCAAAGAATATGGGAAAAAATCAAGGAAAAAAATCAAGTTGTGTCAAAATTACCTTGAAAATCCCCTAGGAAGGCCCATGCTAGAAGCCAACATACTATCTCTTAGTAAGCATAACCCAGGTGGCCTTTTCCTCCAGCACTGGTACAGATTACTGTCCTTGGTTGAATTATAAGAAGGAACAGGATACATGTTGTACATAAGAAACAACAGGATACATGTTGTACAAACAGCACACTGAGCAAGGCAAGATGCTTACTCTGAGAGAAAACGTGGAACAGACACAGGCTGAGGAAAATCAGTACACATCCCCTAAACTCAGGTTCACTCCTAGTTATGGATTCATTGAATATAACCAGAATAGACCTGTCTGCACAATGTGAATTATGATTCCTTCTCTTTTTATATTCATTTTCTGAGCAGGTGTAGTTGAATTCATGCAAATTTAGTGTTTATATGATACAACTCTACCATACAACTTGAGTGGCTGTTGTTCAATAAACATATATATGCCCATACTCTTGACTTCTAGTGCCCCAAGGATAAACAAAGGACTGAGGCAGATACAATATCAAGTATGAAGATCAACCTGAGGTAAATGAACATTTTTCTTGCAGAAATTCCCTGAGTACATAAATCAAAGACACTAATGATGTAGTGGAAAAAGTACTATATTTGGTGTCAAGAGACCAGGATTCCAGTCCCGATTCTGACACATATTAGCTAAGTGAACTGGGGGAGTGTCTTTACCTCTCTAATGGGTACAAGTAGTAACTGCTTTGAGATTTACAAATAAAAGAACATGTGAAAGCATGTGCCATAGTCACTGATACAGGCAGGCACTTGCTATAGGTTTGTTTGCTGTCAGCTGTTAAACTGAAGCTGAAAGACAACTTAGCCATATAAGGAAGAAAACTCTCAGCAGTGACAGTAGAGGGCACATAATAGGTGCTAGGAAGTAAGTTAAAAGAGACATCAAGTTGATTTGATCAAGCCAGTATGTAATTTTCTTGTTCTAATATTTTTTTATTTTCTCCACATGGTCATTGGTACAAAGTCCACTTACGGCTTCATAAACATTGGCTTAAAACAAAAGTGCTTCTAATCAGATTTGGCAAGAAAAGGAGAGAAACATAGGGTGAGGTAAGTGTGAGGCTACAGTGCTGAATAACAGGGATGGCAGTACCTCAGTACATGAGTCACACAGACACCGAGCTGTACACAGCTAGAGATAATTTGCAGGTAAATGTTGCACTAGCCATTACGTCATCTCTCCTCTGCCCTTTCTTCATCAATCATGTCGCCTGGAATCTGATGCAACCCAGAAAGAATGTCTGATTTACAGACAGCAGAGAGAGCCTCAGAACACACACATACTCATCAGAGAAAGCAATATGAACCCAAACTGAAGTTTCTGGAATTTCTCTTTGTTTAAATTGCTCTTTAGAGGGGAAGTCTTATGGGTCGGATGTGTAACTATAGATTAAGCCATCTACCTAAAGGTCTAAAGGACTAGGCTTTATCATTTTGGACAAGTCACTCTAGCTGTACAGGCCCCTTCTATATCTACCCAATTAGACGATCTTCAAGGTCCCTCTCAGTTCTGCAATTTCATCATTAAAAATTCAGGCTAATCACACAGATGCTATGGACAGATAAACATTTAGTTGTACAAGGCAGACAGAAAATCTTACTTGTTCTCAGTTACATAGATCATTCAAATTTTTGGCTACCTCCATCCCCACTCTGAACGACGACGAAACTATGTAGCTGTGTGTGAATCTTGTGAAAGCAAGGATAAAGTGGCAGGTAGGAACTGGTGGTTCTAGAAAATGTGAACGTTCACACCCGAGATTATAGGGACATTCTACCATACAAGCTTAAAAGCCAATGCTCATTGGGATATAATACATTAACACTTATTTTCAGTAGCGGCAATGGTTCAAACAATAAGGAATTGCAAGGGATGCAAAAAAGAAAGAAGGGTAGAAGAAGGGCACCCAATCTCCAAATAATTCATAATCTGAGAGGGATGCTGTAAACCAAATTCAGGGTCAGTCAGTACATGATTTACCCAAGAGATAGCAATTCGTGAATTCACTAACACCAGTTCTACAGGAAGGAGGAATTCATTAGGGACCAAGACAGAGCAATGAGGGAGGAGGTGGTCAGTCCCCAGCAAGCTTGACCTGTCATAATGCTTTCCACCTGTTATGGCAACACACTTTTCCAAAGCTGACTAAGGCAAACATTCAGAGACCTATCACTGGAAGATTTGCAATGCAATCTCCAGAGAAGGGCATTTCCAGCAAAATTTGGGATTGGGGGAGAATAGATAAGCCCAGTGGAGATGAAAACCAAATGCCTTGTGGTGCTTCTCTCACAGCCATCACCCTGTGGGGTCCCCACCTTGCATTCTGAGTGGCGGGGGGTCGGTCTCACCCCACAGCACCTGGAGCAGCATTCAACAAGGGGCCCAGCCCTTTAATTGTTCAGCCAAATGATTTATAAAGCTTGGCAGCAAAGACAAGGCAGACTGGTTTAAATTCAAAGGATTCAACCTACAGGTATTCTGAAAATCTTGGACACATTTTAATGAGCACTGTTCTCTTTGGGAGGGGAGAGAATAGGAAGGGAGAAGATGGGAGCTGCCTGACAAGAAAATAGGACCCAACTAGATGGAACATGCTTCCCCACTCCTTCCCTCACTATCACTTATCAAGGCTTTGGCCAACCTCCTTCCTATTAAAAGCAACCAGACAAGTACATTCCACTCTTTTTTTTAGCTTGAAGTGTAGAATCAACATATTCTCATACACTGGGTTCAGATGGTTTGTTCTGATTGCTTACTGATGGTTTAATCTCTTTGATCAACTAGGATAGGAATTAGCCAACTAGAGAACCAGATAGTAGATATTTTAGATTTTGTGGACTATATGGTTTCTTGCCTTTCTTTTCTTTTCTTTTTTTCTTTCCTTTCCTTTTTTTTTTTTTTTTTGGCTATATGGTTTCTGTTGCAACTACTCAACTCTACCATTACAGCACAGAAGTAGCTATAGGTTTTATGTGAACAAATAAGCATAGCAGTGTTGTAATAAAACTTCATTTATGAAAATAGGTGCAGGGTTGGATTTGGCCTGCTGCTGATTGTTAAACTAGTATGTTTCCAAATAGCTCAAAGTGATAAAATAAGAAGGTACCACTAAATTTATCACCACCTAAAACAACTTATTTATTTATTTTTAAAATTTATTTATTTATTTATTAGAGAGAGAGAGAGAGCGCGCGCGCGCGCACACACACACACACACACACACACACACACACACACAGGGGGAATGGCAGGCAGAGGGAGAAGCTGGCCCCCTGCAGAGCAAGAAGCCTGATGTAGGACTCTGGGATCATGACCTGAGCCAAAGGCAGATGCCTGGCCGACTGAGCCACCCAGGAGTCCCCACTTAAAACAATTTAAATCTATGTCTCAATTTTGGGAGGAAAACTCGCCTCTAAAACAACTAACCTTCATTAATAGGTACAATAAGAATCCATTTTTGGAATATGTGTGAGTGTTTGTATGTGTGTAAAATACAGGATGATTCAAAAGAAGCTGAACACTTAAAAAAAAAATCTATCACTCAGTGACTAGATTATCTTATGAAAATGTAGTTTGCACTAAATCATCATATTACCCTCACAGATGTCTTGCCATAGGGCAACTCCAGGCCTTGACTACATATTTATATACAGCCTAGTTACTGGGAAATACACTTTTGAAAGTGTTCAATCCTGTTTTAACCAGCCTGTATATTATTTGTGTACACATTATAAAATACTTTAAATGATAAACACTAAATTATAACCAATGGTTACTCCTGGAGTATGGGGGAGGGGGTGTTAGAAGTTTCACTTTCAGCAGTGTTATTTGAATTTTTTACAAGCATATATTACTTTGTGAATAAAGAGGTGTTTCGTTTTTCTGTCATAAAGAAGTGTTATGGGTAGGCAATCTGTGGTACTGCAATTTAGAACTATGTCTTGACTTGAATCATCTACTGAGGCTTTCTGTAATTTTCTTCTAAGTACAGCATTACTTGCTTTTAAACTTTCACCTGCTTTTACTCTTTCTTCCAATTCCCTTTTCCCCTCTGTTGACTCAGCATAGCAGCAGTCACACATATTCTTAGATTTATAGCTCACATTCACTCAACAGAAGAGGCCAATAAATATCTTATCTTAACCTAGTAGGAGGGACAGATAATAAAGCAGAAAAACATAAATACACAAGTTACTTTCAGATTGTGGTAAATTCTCTGAGTGGCAGGGTAATGGGTAAAGCCCTATTGAGAAAGTTACATTTAGGTACAGACCTCAAGGATAAGAAGGCGGGAGTCTTGTGAATTAAATTCTAGGCTAAGTGTAAAGTGTAAAGAACACTGGTCTTGACTCAGTGTTCTCAAATCCTGGTTACACATTAAAATCAACTGGGTCACTTTAAAAAAATACTGATGCCTGGGCCCTGCTAGGAGCCAGTAACTCTCTGAAGGTGGAGTCTGGTATTGATTGCTTTG
This sequence comes from Ailuropoda melanoleuca, assembly GCF_002007445.2. Lineage (NCBI taxonomy): Eukaryota > Metazoa > Chordata > Mammalia > Carnivora > Ursidae > Ailuropoda > Ailuropoda melanoleuca. The sequence continues at coordinate 45,227,822 of NC_048218.1, read as the reverse complement.
CCTTCCCCTTCCCTCTTTTCTTTTTTCTTTTCTTTTCTTTCTTTTCTTTTTCTCTTTCTTTCTCCCTTCCTTCCTTCCTTCCTTCCTTCCTTCCTTCCTTCCTTCCTTCCTTCCTTCTTTCTTTCTTTTTTTTTTAGCCAGGACTGAGAACCACTGTTCTAGAGTCTAGACATTTTTATATCAGCATAAACAGAGTCCTTCAGAGATTAGGGGGATGCAACTGTGGGTGAAACCAAACTATAAAGTTTTAGAATGTGTGGGGCTTTTTTGTTTTAATCTAGTAGGATTAACTGAATGCATTGTTTGGTGAAGTGATGAAGCTCTGGGGATTCTCCCCTTACTGCTGAGCAAGAGACCACAGAAACACATAGATCTTTTAATTGGGACCTTTTGCCGGAGCCTCTGGCAAGATGTAAAGCAAATGAACCATCAAGAGACAGACTTCTTTGATGTATTTAGCAAAGGGCTGACTGAAAAGGCTAGGCCCTGAGCTCCTCCCTGACCAGCTAACAGATTCAAAACTGACTGAAACACAAACAGAAGTTCCCATGCCAGATTTAGCTTATAGTGTTATAAGGGTATACATGTTCTGATATTTATATACCTCTATCCACCCAATTCTAAATAAAATTGGTAACAGACGATAAGGTAAGTAAGGGCCACTGGAATTGTTGATAATCTTCTAAATAATTTTAGGCAGTTGTTGAAATTTCTTTTCATCCATCCGTCCATCCATCCATCCAACCATCCAACAAACACCTATCATTGCAAACTTACTCTGTACTTCCCATTGTGGTACCTGGGATATATATGCCTCCCATTCCAATGGGAGAGAAACACAAGTAATAATCACATTAGAATGTGATATGTGCTATGAGACAGTGTTCCTATTCTTCCTATTACCTCTGTACCTTGCACTCTCTTCTACTGTGTAGAGCTTATTTCATTTTCCATAATTTGCTTAAATATGTTTTTTCAACTAGAGGTCCTTAAAACACAAGGACTATCTAAGTCTGTATCTTCAATACCAAATACAATTAATGGCATAAAGTAAGCATTCCACAACTGTAAATTGAATCAAATAAGACAGCTATGAGGGATATAAATATAGAGTAGAAGAAGGCCTATGGGAGTCAGGGAAGACTTCAAAGAGGAGTGATGTCTGGGATGAACCAAAAATCTGGTAGAGGTTTCCTCTGGGTGTGTGCTTAGACTTTGTCCCACGGCAGTGGAGAACTACTCTTAAGTTTCTAAGCTGAAGGGAAAGACGGTGTGATAGAATCAGATTTGGGTTTAAGAATCGCCTCTCTGGAAGCATTATGGGAAGTGAATGGGAAGGTGGGAAAGCAGTAAGTCTGGGGGCAGGGAAGGTGGATAGAGAGGCTGTGATACTGCATTGCTGGCAAAGATGGATCCAGAGCAATTCAGGATGTTGACTTAACTGACAGGATGTAGCTGGCTGGACTTCGTGGCCTGTGTTTTACATACTCATCTCACTTGAGCGTGAGAGATGAGTTCATCTATTTTTCTTGTGCTTATTTCTCTTTTGCCCAGATCCCCTCCGTTGCTATCGCTGTGAGAGAAATTATTCTGTCCTGTCCTATCATATGTATTGTTCAGATAACTTAAATTTTCTGTGAAACAAGGTGGAATTATCTATCTATCTATCTATCTATCTATCTATCTATCTATCTATCCATCCATCCCAATCAATAACATACATGTCCAGAGAGAGAGAAGTTTGGGCTTCCTACAAGGATGACAGGAGAATGGTGGGGTCATTAGCTAAAGCATGGACTAGTGCAGATGAGGGCTGGTTTGGAAGAAGAAAATGAGTTTCATTTGGGCATTCAAAAGGAACTGGCCAGAAATCAGTTGGAAAAATTGGCTGGAGCTCAGAAAGTGTGAGACACAGGTTTGAGACTTGGCAGATTTACATCATTACTAAAGCCAGTGGTGTGCTATTAAGCTAGCTCTTAGAAAAAAACAAAACCCCCAAAACCCAAACCTCCCTGATTTGCAGCATTTACTGATTTCTGTGGCATAAATGCTCCCACCTTGGTCAATTTCAAGCTACCAACATGATGATCAATGAATAAACTGAGAAAAGACGTGTATAACTGGTCCTTAGGAGCTGACTCCAACATACCAGGGGCTAAGGCAAGAATAAACAAAATTATCTGACAAAATGGAGAGCAAAAGAGCTGGGAATAAAACTCTGGGAAGTAAAGATATTTAAGAGGTGGACAGAAGATGAGTCAGGAAAGCGGTTTGAGCAAAAGCAGTCATAGAAGTAGAAAACAAAAGGGGTCACAGAAGGCAAGGAAAGAAATTATTCAAGATGGACAGAGTGATCTATAGTGTTAAATGTTGTTGAAAGGTGAAGATAAATGAAGGGAGAAAGTGTACACTGGGTGTAACTATGAGGGTGCTGGTCATGACATCTGTGGCGGGAGCACAAGTGTGGGCTGAAGAATAAATGAGTTGTGGACAGGGAGGAGATCCTTTTGGAGGAAGGGAAGGACAGATACAGGGAAGGGGCTAGAGGACAAACTGGCTGTGAGGAGGTGGAGGAAAGCTGAGGAAGCTTTCTCCTTAACCCTGTTTTTTTTTTTTTTAAATTAACATATAATGTATTACTTGTTTCAGGGGTACAGGTCTGTGATTCATGAGTCTTACACAACACATAGCACTCACCACAACACATACCCTCCCCAGTGTCCATCACTCAGCCTCTCCATCCCCCCACCCACCCTCCCATCCAGCAACCCTCAGTTTGTTTCCTGAGAATAAGAGCCCAAATTTCTCTCTCTCTGGACGGGTTTGTCTCCCTCTCTGGTTTTGTCTTGTTTCATTTATTCCTCTCTTCCCCTATGATCTTCTGCCTTGTTTCTTAAATTCCACATATCACTGAGATCATATGATAATTGTCTTTCTCTGATTGACTTATTTCATTTAGCATAATACCCTCTAGTTCCATCCATGTCATTGCAAATGGCAAGATTTCATTTTTGATGGCTGTGTAATATTCCATTGCATATATATACCACATCTTCTTTATCCATTCATCTCTTGTTGGACATCTGGGCTCTTTCCATAGTTTGGCTCTTGTGGACATTGCCACTATAAACATTGGGGTGCAGGTGCCCCTTCGGATCACTACATTTGTATCTTTGAGGTAAATACCCAGTAATGCAAGTGCTGGGTCGTAGGGTAGCTCTATTTTCAACTTTTTGAGGAACTTCCATACTGTTTTCTAGAGTGGCTGCACCAGCTTGCATTCCCACCAACAGTGTAGAACGGTTCCCCTTTCTCTGCATCCTTGCCAACAACCATTGTTTCCTGACGTTAATTTTAGCCATTCTGACTGGTGTGAGGTGGTATCTCACTGTGGTTTTAATTTGTATTTCCCTGATGCTGGGTGATGTTGAGGATTTTTTCATGTGTCTGTTGGCCATCTGTATGTCTTCTTTGGAGAAATGTCGATTCATGTCTTCTGCCCATTTCTTGATTGGATTGTTTGTTCTTTGGGTATTGATTTGATAAGTTCTTTATAGATTTTGGATACTAGCCCTTTATCTGATAATGTCTGGATGACTACAGCTTTGTAACATAGCTTGATGTCCAGCATCATGATTCCTCCAGCTTTGCTTTTCTTTTTCAGGATTGCTTTGGCTATTTGGGTCTTTTGTGGTTCCATATAAATTTCTGGATTGCTTGTTCTAGCTCTGTTAAAATGTGGTTGGTATTTTGACAGGGACTGCATTAAATGTGTAGATTGCTTTGGGTAACACATTTTAAAAAAGATTTTATTTATTTATTTGAGAAAGAGTGAATGATAGAGAGAGAAAGAGCACAAGTAGGGGGAAAGGCAGAGGGAGAAGCAGACCCCCTGCTCAGCAGGGAGCCCAATGCAGGGCTAGATCCCAAGATAAAAATATGAAGGGACAAGTGTTTGCTCCTCTTCCCCTTTTTTATGGAATTCCAGAAAGATAGTATCTTTTACAAACGCGGATGCATGTTTGTATTTTTTTTCTTACTTTTTTGTTCTTTTCTCCCTTTGGGCATCAGATGGGAAATGGGTTTTCAACTCTGACCGTATATCAGAATTATATCAGGAAGCTCTGGAAAAATACTGATGCCAGGATATCACTCCCAAAATTCTGATTTAATTGGCTTTAAGGGGAACAGAAGCAATGGTATTTTTAAAAGCCTCACCAGTAATTCTAATTGTAGCCAAGACTAAAAATCTGTTGGAGCACATAACAGGTTTTCAATAAGTATTTGTTGGTTTGAATTTGAGAGGAGGTGTGATTGGGATTAGGGGACTGAACACTCCCTGCTCACTTAAATTTTTTTTTTAATTTGAGTATGGTTGACATACAATGTTATATCAGTTTCAGGTATACAACACAGTGATTCAACTTTTCTATACGTTATGCTACGCTTACCACAAGTGTAGCTATCATCTGTCACCATACGACACTATCATAATATCATTGACTATATTTCCCTATTCTGTGCCTTTTATTCCCAGACTTATTAATTCCATAACTGAAGGCTATATCTCCTACTTCCCTTCACCCATTTTGTTCATCCCGTCCCCTGTTTACTTTCTTATCACTTCAGATCTTAGCAAGTGCCTAAAAGCTCTCATATTAAGTCTGGTGGGATGGTGAATGGGTGGGTGAATGAATCAATGTTAAGTTCTCTGATGTACCACGGTTCAGCTGTGGTTGCTAGTTCAAATTCTGATATGGAAATATGATGTCTATATCTGTTTTTGCCTTTCTCTTCTCTCTTGACCACCTTACTCACTTTCCAGTGGAAATGCTATTAGGGCTGGCACTTTCTGTTTCGTTCATCACTGTGAATCTAGTGCTTAGAGCAGTATCCGGTATGTAATAGCTGCTTGGAAAAATATTAGTTCAATGTATTTCTTTCTCTCTCACATCCAAACACACAAATGAAAAAACAGAATTGCAAAAATAATAATTTTGTGAGATTTTAAGACTTAGCCTTCTTAATATTACATCCAGAAATAAAACACTGGCATTACTGCTCTTGTTAGGTATGATTCACTCTTCCACTAGTAAGCTGGTGCCAAGTGCTCTAGAACTACTCTAGTTTCTTTATTCACCTGGAATCTTGAGACTGACTATGTATAGTCATGAGTTTTGGTAAAACTAGCCTAAATAAGTAAAAGCTTGTTATTTCCACTTTCCTTTCTGTCACATTAATGCCTAACTTTTAATATTAAAATATCAATAACATACTACAATATTAAAACATGATTACCTTACTCTTTGTACCTTAAATGCTTTTCTGCAGGAAAGGAAGGAGACTAAATAGATGAATATTTCTTAAAAACTGCTATGAGTTTTTAAGAAACTCACTTCCACCATTTAAAGATGTTTCTTTATAAAGGCAGAGCAGCTTTCAGGAGCAGTGAAAAATGCAGGAACAGGAGGATTAAGAGAACAGGGTCACAGCTTGGACCAAGGAATGGAATCAAGAGCTGGAGTCAACTGGGGAAACTGGCCAAAACAAGTGTTGTGGTCCTGGGGCTCCAGAAAAATGGGGGAGGAATACAGTAAATGGGTTATTAGACAGGAAGAGATAGTCTTCCTATCTGGGGGATTTTCCCCTGTTTCATCCCTTAGGTCCCCCTCCCACCCCTATGTTTGTTACCCAGAATCCTAGTCATGTGGCCTGGAGTCCCTAGGAACACAGAACAGAACTAGGAAATGGAGCACTAAAGGCAGGAATCAGAACACCTGGCTGTTAATTTCCACAGGCTCACTTTGGACTTCGTGAGCTTTGGAGGCATAAATCTCAAATTTATAGTTCATTTATCTCCAAAATAATCATAATACTCCCTTCATACAGTTATAAGATAAATAAAATAACACATATGAAAGTGTTCTACAAAGTGTGAATCACTAGCTAAATGTTAAGCTAGCTTACTCTGATTTTAGACTGAAGGATTTGAGAAAAAAAAAAAACAAACCCTAATTTTTCCTTTGTAATCCATGACAACATGTACCTGCTCTGTATAAACACAGTTATACCACACCTCTAACAATTCCATATAGATATTTGGAAACACAGACAGTTCCCAATTACTTGGTACTCCAAAACAAGTTTTAACAGAAATCAAGATAGAAGCCAGGGGAATGAAGGCTCCAGACAGATTTGGGACAAGGCACAAATCACAAAATGGAAGAACTGGTCTCAAAACAACTGGTAAATGGTGGGAGTTAATGTGTTATTATAACAGATGTTTCTGTAAAAACTATAGAGGCAGTCCAGACAATTCCACTTTTCCATGTTTGGAGGAAGCAAATAGTAAGAATTTTTTTCATTTGTACCATCTAGCTGCTAGTCAGAACTGTACTAAAAAATGTGCAATATGACTTTAGAAATAGCTTTTATTTTCTTTAAAGCTTTTATTTATTTACTTATTTGAGAGAAGGAGAGAGAGAGAGAGAGCGCACGTGCACAGGTGGGGGGAGGAGCAGAGGGAGAGGGACAAGCAGTCTCCACACTGAACGTGGGGCCAGTTGTGGTGCTTGATCCCATAACCTCGAGATCGTGACCTGAGCAGAAACCAAGAGTTGGATGCTTAACCAATTGATCCACCCAGGTGCCCCTAGAAATGGTTTTTAAAACAAAGCTTTTCCAGGGCACCTGGGTGGCTCAGTCGGTTAAGCATCTGCCTTTGGCTCAGGTCATGATCCTGGAGTCCTTGGATCAGAGCCCCGCATCAACTCCTTGCTCAGTGGGGACTCTGCTTCTCCCTCTCCCTCTGATGCTCCCCCTGCTTGTGCTCTCTCCCTTTCTCTCAAGTAAATACATAAAATCTAAAATAAATAAATAAATAAATAAAGCTTTTCTTATAAGAAAAATTCAGAAGACTGAAACTTCAGACTTCTAAAAAAAAGTATGGTTTGGATTAAAATGAAAGATCTCATAATAATTCTTTTAGTTTTTATTAATTTATTATAGAATTAAAAAAGTTGTTGAAATAGAACAAGTAAAAACAAGATTATTATGAAGCATATATTGACCAACAATGAAATTACAGCTTATCTTTGCATCCTGGTATACCAGCTCTCTTTTTACTTTGATTCAGTTAGCAAAAGATAGCTATTCCTCAGAAACAGAATAATTGCCTGGAAGAATACCAGCCTCAAAATCTTTTTAGAATCCAACAGGATGAAAGATTGGCAGCTCTGTTTTAAAACTATGTGCATTATTGTTTGCCAGATCAAGTTAATGAAATGTTTACTGCTAGAGTGTTATTTTTAAGTTAACAAAAGCATTTTTTCTGACTTGTTCATTGGACATATGCATGCAATTTTAAAATGGAATTTCAAAATACTTTTATTACATGCACCCATGAAGAAAATAACTGAGGTCTTAAGATGATGCTAAAGTAACTCTTTTTTTTTTTAAAAGATTTTATTTTTAAGTTATATCCACACCCAATATGGGCCTTGAACTTACAACCCTGAGATCAACAGTTGCATGCTCTGCTGACTGAGCCAGCCAGGCACCCCAACTCTGACTTTTGATTCATTTTAATAACAGAACTATTGGAATTGTCAGCCACGTGGCTTTCTACTTGAATAAGATTAAGGCTACAGGGTTCAAGCTTCTTTAGTTTAAATCTCTTGTACCTACATATTTCTTTGTACAGTTTCCCAGTACATTCTTCCTCTTTCAACTAGATCAGGATTTCTCAACCATGGCACTATACACATTTTGGACTGGATAATCCCTTTGTTTCAGGGGGTGTCTTGTGCATTGTAGGATGCTTAGCAGCATCCCTGGCCTCTCTATTCACCAGATGCCACAGCACCAACCAACCCTGTTGTGACAGCCAAAACTGTCACCAGAGTTGCCAAATGTACTCTGGAGGGCAAAGGTATCCCCCACTGACAGCCACTTAACTAGAGGAAGAGCCATTCTCCTCCTTGTTATTAGAGTTCTTGGGCCCATATCCATTACCACTTCATTTTATCTCAATTTCTCTCCCTCTCCCTCTGCTACCTGTAATTCCTCTCTTTGACAAACTAACATCTCATTTCTCCCCATTAGAAAAATGGTCAACCAAACTCAAGTAAGTTCTGCAACTCATGTAGCTACCATCCTCTGTTTTCTTTCACTAGGAATTTTTATAAAGACTAACCTTAATGAGCACTTCTCAAATTGTGTTGTTAAAAATAATCAGTGCTGGTGATAGACTTTTTCTTTTCTTTTAAATAGTACAAAAGCCACCAAGTACACATATATCATTATTCTCTTTATTTTACTGTGGTATATCTTTATGGCCGTGGAATGGAGGGCCATATATTTAATGTAGTAAGCTTCATGAAAAACCATCTGATAAAGATATATCACAACCAATTTACATACTGATACATAGGCCCCATTTATCAACCATCCTGTTGATGTAGGTTACATTTACATCTTATAATTTCAATACATTTGGGATATTTGGTTCTTAGTAAAATAAAAATGATTTAAATTTTCTACCCTGTAGACTCTTATAAAACTTAAAACACATATGAAAGAAATTCTAATGTCTCATAGCAATCAATTCATCTGGGAATACATTGCTTGCTATTGACTTTGGCCCATGTGCAAACTGTATCTTACGAGGTCATATGAGAATTAAAGCATTGTGATACAAATGAGTTCTGTGGTCACAATGGCTTTAGCCTTCAATGTGCTTCATGTATATATGCAGTAGGACTCAGAAATAGCCTTTGAAACAAAGCTCTTCTTATGAGTGTAAGAGAAAATTCAGACTTATTTTTAAAAAGCATGGTTTGGCTACCTTGTTTCTTGAGACTGATTATCTTACTAGACAACTGATTCCATTTTTGGAGCTCTTTAAATGTTCTAAAACAGTATTTCTCAATCTTGTTTTGAAACTATGACATCACCTAGGATGATTTCTCACTCAATCCTCCCTTTATTCTAATTAACCCCNTTTTTAAGACACAGTTGGGGCATCTGGGTGGCACCATCAGTTAAGCCTCTGACTCATGATTTTGGCTCAGGTCATGATCTCAGGGTCCTGAGATGGAGCCCTGCATCCATCAGGCTCTGCGCTTAGCAGGGAATCTGCCTGAGATTTTCTCCCTCTGCTGCCCCCCCCCACCTGCCACGTGTGCTCTCCCTTTTAAAATAAATAAATCTTAAAAAAAAAAAAAGAAAAAGACACTGAATTTGCTATTCTTCACTACATTTGTCCTGCATCCCCTTCCCCTATACCTTCCTCATGGCAAAACCTTTAAATATTTTTATTTAACAAGATTTACTTTGTTTCCACTAAATCTTTTCTTCTAAGAGCAGTATCCTCAACTTATTTAACTCTGGAATCCCATTTGTCCAAATTCCTTATCACTGTGGTAATGTTTCTTAAATATTCCTTTTAAAATATGGTACCCAGATCTAAATGTATTATTTCATAAATGCAGAGAATTATGGGACTATTTTAATTTTTATTCTGTACACTGTGTTTTGGGCTTGTGTTTGACAACACAGAATGCCCTCAATAAATATTAGCTGTATATATGATTCTTGATTTGTCATATACTTAGCTTCTCAATCAGGCAGGATTCTGAGTAAAAAACAGGTTTTTCTATTCTTACCACACAACTCTTTCCTTTCTACATGAAGGGATCCCTCCCTCATAGTGGTTTAAGTGGTTGGCCTGAAAGGAGGCATAGTTTATTTGGCTAAGGTGCTCATTCTTTCTAAAAAGCACCCTAAGGGGGAAATTCTTGGCAAATATCCTCTGAGAATAGAAACCCCTTGGCCGTGTGCAGAAGGACTTGCAGTGACCAGGGATAGAGGACAACCGATCACATCAGAAATTTATCAGAAACTTAATGCAAGTGATAGAATTTCACAAATTTTTGAGTTCACAAAAAAGTTACCCAGGGCTCATGAGCTAATGCAGACTAACTGGTGCCTTCTGTTTCTGCTCTGCCATTATCTATCAGTAATAAATGGTTTAATCCTAAAAATATATTATGTGGTTTTCATTCTTGGCTCTAGATTGCTTGTGGAGAAGATAAAATATAACCTTTAATTTGGTTTGTCAAGACATCCTACATAATAAATAAATGAATTGCTACTAGTAAAATTGTACTCAAAGAACGCATTTTTGGCTCCCAAACAATCACATTCCAATTTCACTTTTAAAAAATCTGCTTAAGGGGCGCCTGGGTGGCTTAGTCAGTTTAGCACCGGACTCTTGGTTTCTGCTCAAGTCATGATCTTAGGGTCCTGAGATCGGCCCCCACGCTCCACACTCAGCGTGGGAGTCTGCTTGTCCCTCTCCCTCCCCCTCAGCCCCTCCCCTGGCTCTGCAAGTGCTCTCTCTCTCAAATAAATAAATACACAAATAAATAAAATCTTTAAAAACATTTGCTTAAGCCAAGTAGAAATACGGATCAATTATTTCATACCTGAATATACAACTTAAGTTTTATTTTACCATGTGCTTTGTACTGAACACACACACATATACAGACACACACATCCTTTTTTCATGCTGATGAACATGTCACAGAGATCAAGAGATTAGCCAACAATAAAAGAAAATCTATTAGGTAACTGATTTACAAAATGTAGTACAGGCATTTTTGTTATTGTTGTTGTTTGTTTTTTCCCTCTCCTATCTTCCTCCAGCCTGTTTTCAGACCAAATCCATGCTCTCACTTCTTTTGGCAAGTTACTCTACATTCTAAAATCATTCCATCAGATGGTCTATTCTCCTTTGCTTTCATCCTCTGATTTCAACTTTTCTCAAGACTACTGTAGAATCACATGGAATACTGATTTGAACAGCTGGGAATGGAGATTCTAGGTAAACAATGTGATGCTTCACTTTCTCTACATCAATTTTAGAGACATCTTTCTTGGCTACTATTCCAATAATTCAGAGAAGTTAGAAAACAATGTCCATGAGAAATTATTTTCAAAAGGCACTAAAGGCAAGTGACATAATGGCTGTACAAATGTCTGAATCCTCTGGAAGAAAGGCATTCTTGATATGTTCATTATTGTGTTTATCATTTCTGAGGGACATAGAATAGTACCATCCCTCATATTCTCAGAGTGGGTACAAAGCACAGCTAATGGGGGGATACTTCAAAACAGTCTGTGCTACACAGTATCGTACAGCACTGTATACGATACTTTGAAGCAAAAAACATGCTTAACACAGATGCCTTCAACTACAAGCCCACAATACATGGATTTATTTATTTTTTATTGCTGTATAAATTACCATTTCATAGAGTTGGGCTGTTCAATTGTCATCACAAATTTTATAAGCACATTTTTGAAAAATGAGGAAGGATCATTCTATGAAATGCTACATATGGCATTAACAAGAGTCATGCAAATGAACAGTGCTCTGGTTGCTTCCATGAGTAAACATTTTGATGATTCAAAAACAGTTTTAAAAATTACCTGAATGAAATTTTGCACTCACTGATAAACACACAGCCTCAGATTAAATTGGTGGATGCAAAATGTATAATAAGCATGACCGGCGTAAGAAAAGACATCACTGTACAGCAAAGAAATGGAAAAATGTGCACTTGCATATGATATTAAAGAACATAAAGTACATTATCAAAATACTTCTATGAAGTTCTACCCCAAATTTCTACATGTCTTCATAGGAATAGAATCTTTCCAATTATACAACAAGTATTAACAAGTAGTACTAAAATAAAACATGGAGAATTATTTGCTCTGAATTCTGATTAAGTATAAAGCATCCTAGACTCTAGAATGAATAAAATGTCCGTAGAACAAAAGGTCTTAATCAACTATGATGCACTTTAGTGCAGGATACTATATGTTCCAATATGAAATATATTTCATATATTCTCAGCCAAATTCTTTAGTGTCTATGTAATAACTTCCTAATAGTAGCAGGTTCAGAAACATACAGGAATAGCCAGGGCCAATGAGTTGTCTTTTCAGTGAAAATGGAAGATATCTGCAGCTCTAAATAATTATCCAGTTCACTAAAAAGCAAAAAACTTATTAGCTCATATAGATTTACTAAATAAGGGGATGACAAAGTCTCAATTAACTAGCCAGGAAAATTGTATTCAGAACTCTTCTGTAACATATTCATTCATCTGACAAATTTCTATTGAATGAGTGCGTGCTGGGCATTGCTCTAAGTCTTCATGTATCTCTTCATGTATATGATGAACAACATGTACAAGAGACAAAACAGATAAGTCAATGAACAAAAAAGATAAAATCCCTAACTCTATGGAGCTGATATTCTAGTGGGAGAAACAGAAAATAAATCATACAATAAGCAATTAAATGATACTATAGATTAGAAGGTGGTAAGTGTTGTAGGAAAAAAAAGGAAGAGCAGTCTGAGAGAGGACTGGAAGAGTGGGGGTGGGCTGGTCAGGTGGGATTCACTGAAAATATCAGCCCTAAGCAAAGCTAGGAGTCTAGAATATTAGCTGAGTGGCTCTGGGGGACAGAATTTTAGGCAGAGTGTGAGCAATTGGTCCAGAGCCCTGAAAGTTTCCCCATGTCTGAGTTTTTTTTAAGTTAAGAAGATTACACTAAAATGTATATTGAAGGTAAAAATCTCCTTCTATTATTATTATTTTTTTAGAAATAACATCACATCTCACTTGTGTAAATTGCAAACATAGGTCTAGAATGCATGAGAAATACCTAGAATGAAGCTCATTAACATCTTATTGGAGGTTATTTCTGTGTAGTGGATCTTGTAGTGGATTTTTACCAACTTCTTTCCATCTCTCCATATTGTTTTAGTGTTTTAAGCCAATGATCATTATTAGGTTTACGGAAACAATAAGACTATTTAACAACCATTAAAAAAATGTCAACTTTATTTATACTTATTTATAAATGACTGAAAGAGCACATTGTATTTGTCAGAAAAATATAATACAAAAATCACTATGCCTGGACCTTCACTAGTATTTATTCCCTGTGCATGTGTAACTAAACACCTACACAAACTTCTTCCTTTAGAAGGAAGAGGAGAAAATAACATGGACTTTGGAATCAGGTAGATCTGGTTTAACTCCCAATTCCAACTAAACTGCACAGTGTTGAACATGCTATTGAAACACTCTGAATTTTCCACTTGTAAAATGGGGATTCGTATATTCATTAAATCTGTATTAAATGCCAACTGTGTATCATTATGGGTGCTGAGAACACTATTGAGAATGAGTAGGGAGACAGAATATACAGATGAGGAGCTACAGCAACCTGCCGATGCTGTGACAGATTGACAGATAACAGTGCCAAAGAAGCCTGAAGGAAGGAGGGTTTGACTCTTCCTAATTAATTTAAGGAAGGCTTAACTGAAGAGGTAAAATTCAACTTAGCCCTGAGGATTAAGCTGGAGTTTGCCAGGAGGCTAGAGTTGCGGCAGTGGAGGCAGCATGATTAAATGTAAGGAGGTGTGAAAGAACTAGGGCCAGGTGTCAAAAAGCTGTAAGCGCCACACTTCAGCACAGAGTTCTTGTGAGGCTCATCAGTACAATGCATGGAGCAATGTTTTGACAGTTTGGGGTATATGTACCCACACAAATGGAGGAGGTCATTTGTTCTTGAATTCTTGGGATCATCTTTGCCTCCTCCCTAATCCCTAAATCTCATTAATAAGCTCAGTAACTCCTCCTTCTCAGGATTCTACCAATATTCATTATACTTCATTTGGCTGGAAGGGTACATAGTACTTAGCCAGTATTGAATGCTTTCTACTACCGGAGAGTAGTCTAGCATGGCGTAAGAAAGAAGCACTGGCCTGGGCGGTTCCTATCCGGGTCTACTGCTGAATTGCTAGAGACCTTGGACATGCCACTTACTGTCTCATGTCATTTGCACCCAATAATGCAAAAAGATTAACAATGGATACTTACGAAGTGCCAGGAATGGTGCATATACTGTCATGTTTGCTTCTCACAACAATCTGACAATTATGTTACTACTATAGGCCCGCAAATCCCTTATGTACAATTCCGAAATCTACTGAAAAAGTAGTGAAATCCAGTAGTTTTAAAAATAAGCTTGTAACAAATTCATTTGTATAAAACCTGAACTAAATGCATATAAGAATATTTATCATTTTGGGGTGGCTGGGTGCCTCAGTCGTTAAGTGTCTGCCTTTGGCTCAGGGTGTGATCCCAGGGTCCTGGGATCGAGCCCCACATCGGGCTCCCTGCTTTGCTGGGAGCCTGCTTCTTCCTCTCCCACTCCCCCTGCTATGTTCCCTCTCTCGCTGGGTGTTTCTCTCTGTCAAATAAATAAATAAAATATTTAAAACAAAAACAAAACAAAATAAGAACAGTTATCATTTTTACTTCACTTACAAATTCTCATATCACCTGCCGTGGAAAAACAAATGTGTTGTTTACGAGGCACTGCCTCAAACAGTGTTGGGGAGGTTATCTAACTCACCTAATTATTGTACAAATGATCTTTCTAAAAGTCGAAAAATTCTGAATTTCAAGAAACCTAATGTAAGAGTTTCAGATATCATGGATGAACAGGCTGAGCTAGAGAGGTTAAATAATTTGTTCAAAGGCACACAGTTTAAATTTAGTAGCACCAGGTCTCAAAACCCGGCAATTTGGCTCTAGCTCCTAGACTCTTAACCATTTAGCTAAACTTGCTCCGAGTGTCCAATAAATGCCAAAGACCTCCAAAGCTCTAGGGTACTGTAAATCTCACTTAACTACCCATACTCCTTCAACTGAAGTAGGCTTCTCATTATTTCTAAGACATATCCTCTACTTTCCAACTTCTAAGTAATCTTTGCTCAGAATTCCCTATCCTACAATGCTGTTTTAACAATTCCTACCCATCCTTTCAGACTCAACTAAATGCCATTATCCTCAGGATAATGTTCTAGATTCTCTTAATCACACATGAGTTTTCTACCTCACTCTTTATAGTACTTTATATCTCTTTTTTTGGGGGGGGGCACTAGACAAATTCAACCTCTTAGTATAGTTATTTGTGAACTTATCTTGTTTCCCAACTGAACTGTGCCCTCTTTCAGGGCTGGGAAGGACCACATCCCATTCATCTTTTTATCTCCACAGCACTAGACCAGTGCTATGAATATTGTCATTGTTCCATAAATGTTGGTTGCAAGAATAAAAAGCTAACAGTATTTAAATGACTTTTGTAGTGATGTGTATAGATGATATGTAACTCCCCAAAAATGACAGGTTTAATCTTTCCCTTTTTAAAACACTACCATTTTCAGAGGAATTTTCATAAAGAATGGATTTTCTCTTATTTTTCATGAGATTGAGTTAAAAAAAAACAACAACAGGGAAAGAAAAACAAACCATTTCTATTTATGAATGACTAGACTCTAAGGCTGGCTCATCACCTTGAACTTTAGTTCCCACACAGAAATTATTCAATTAGAAAAGTGAACATGATATAATATCTTTAGAATCTTTCCACTCTGATAAATTTGATTAGCATCTTTTAACTTTGAGCCATATATCAAGAGCCTTTTTAGTGTTGCCTCAAAAGATGGTCATAAAGAGAGAACACAGTGGAATTTGGGGTCATTCTTATTTTTTTCTCATCGTAAATAGTTTCTAGGAAATGATAAGATTTGAGAATTTTTATTTTGTTTCCACAAGGGAATTACTGAAGATGACATTTTATATTGATGTACTATTCTGAGTATACAAATTCTAAATACTTTACTATTAAGAATTTATTTCTAATATTTTCCAGAGGTAGGTTTAAAAATGTGTTTTCTTTTTAAATGTCCATTTCTTATTTTATGTAATGAATGACTTTAGGTGGAATTATGAGGGACTTCAAAATGAAATATTAATCTTAAAGAGGACCAGCTGACATAATAATTTGCATATGGAAAGCTTGGCCTCTATTTTTGTTGCAGTTTTTTTTTTCTTTTAGGTTAATGATGTATATATGCATATAATGTGCTTTGAACTGGCTTTCTAGTAATAGTTTCCTCCTTATTCCACCCACATTTATAAATGACTGGCTAGGATTAGGCCATCAAACAAAATATGTTAACTGGTCCATAAAGAAACCCACCTAACAGTACTGATCTCAGCAGTGTCATGCTCCATTCAAAAGCTTCCACTCTATTATTTTTCTGATAAAACGTAGAAGTTAAATAGCTTGGTTAACATATTTTATTATTTTTGCTATACATTTTAGGATCTCTAAGCTAAAATCAACAATTGTTTTTGTTGTTGAAGTGTATTCCATGGGGACACCAAAGAATTTTATTCCTTTCAAAGGCCCATGAAAACAAATCATTTAGGCATATTTACGATCTTTCTTCACCTCTTATATTCAATCCATCTTCTTTCTGACTCCACTTGCATGGCCTATAAGCCTTCCTCATATCATACTGAAGCACTGCAACATACCTTTAATTTGTTCCCCCTGCCTCAGATCTCTCTAATTTACCCTCCACTCAGCTGCTGGAAGGACCTTTCAAAAATGTGAAGCCATTCATGTTATGTTATTTCCTGGTCCAAATCTCTTCTCTGGTTTTCCATTGTCTCTGGGATGGTCAGTCGCAGTGTGTGACAAACTTTCTTTCCATGCTATGCTGCCCATAGGGACTTTGGCCCTATGGTCCTTACAACAGAACGGGGTACAGTTCATGCCAGGTTGCTTCATCCTTCCATGCCAGTGCCCATGCTGTTCTATCAAGAAGACAAGAAAGAGCAGAAAATCTCAACATTTGACTATCTCTCTTCACATTTGTTGGCTGGAGTAAAAGGTGTGGAGCCTCTGGTAAACATTTACTTTCAACTCAGGAGATTCAGTTTCTGGCTCTCCTGGACTCAGGTCATTACCGTAACTTACACTGGTCTCCACTTCATCTGCAAACTCATCAGGATCACTTTCATTAGCGCTCTCAAACCAAACAATTAGAAAATGACTTTTGGAGAAGTTCACCAGAAGTAGTAGATCCTGCGTATACTGCTCTTATCTCAAACTGACGCAGGTTTTAGTATTTAGCACTAGTAATTCTGAAATGCTCTATAGTAACAAATCACACTACCATGAAAATGTTCACATTTTTCATTCATTTAACAAGGTTGCACAATGTGGTTAGGTTTTTCTATCATTATGTGGAAAAAAAATTCAGCAAAATTTTTCTATGGAAAAATAATAGCCAACAAAAAGGCAAAAAATTGTCAAATTATGAATAAAGGGAATTTTCTTAAGTATGTGTAGAGAATATCTTCAATTTATGCTGTATATACTAAATAATGAAGGCCAGTCTTTGAAAGAAATACGATTTTTCTAAGTATATATTTATGTTTAATATTACCACCTAGGGGGTGCCTGGCTGGCTCAGTCAGTGGAGCATGGGACTTTTGATCTCAGGGTTGCAAGTTTGAGCCCCATGCTGGGTGTAGAAATTACTTAAAAATAAAATCCTTAAAAAAAAATACTACCATCTAATCCTTAAGAATGCAAGCTCACAGATCTAGTCCCTTAAGATGGGAAAATTTCAAGTGTGTGTGTGTTTAAGATTTTATGTATGTATATATGTATGTATGTATGTATGCATGTATTTGGAGAGAGCGTAAGCATGGGGAGGGGCAGAAGAAGAGAGAGAGAATCCCAAGCAGACTCTCTGCTGAGCATGGAGCCCAATGTGGGGCTCTCAACCTCACCACGCTTAGATCATGACCTGAGCCGAAATCAGGAATTGGATGCTTAACTGACTGAGACACCCAGGCACCCTTCAAATATGTTTTCTGCAAAATATGGCTTTCTAGGAAAGTGTCCATTTTTGACTGCTTTGTAATGTTTTACATCTAGGTAGACCACCAGGTGACTTTCAGAATGGAGATACCTGGGACTACAGAAAGAATGTATGACAGCATTAGATGCAATGTGGCTTTTCTCTCCTTGCCATTCTTCTGTGTTCAGCAAAAATAAAACCAAGAGGCATACCTCAAAAGTAATTTTAAAGTCCTTTTAAGTTCCAGTTACTAAGGGTTTGACTTAATATGATTCTCAATGACCTGACTGTTGTAAAATGCTGCTTTAACTTAAAAAAATAAAAGTCACTTTGCTTAATTTCTTCACCCTAGAAATATTAACTTTTCATTTAAAAAAGCCCAAGCCCCAAACAATAACTATTAAAATTAAATACTATTCTTTAGGGGCTTTTCTTTCAAAGCAAAAATTTTGACTGTCACTTAAGCACACACAACACTTCAACTGTGAGCGTCAAGACCTGTGACCTGGGCAGAGAATGCCTACAAGCAGGGGGCCAGGTCTTAAGCTACTTAATCTCCCAGTCCATCCCACCCAGTGTCTCTGGCACCTAGAGAATGTTCATTGAGAATCTGTTCAATGAAGAATAAATGAAAATGTCCACAGTAGCAAGTGGAGATAGTAGGATAAGACTGTTGGTATACACAATATCTTAAACTCACTCAGAAAAGAAAATAGGAACAGACCCAAACCAAGCTGTTTTCCACAATTACGATACAGTCGTTTGGCCTTTACTTTCTGACCCTTAAAGTACTTTTAAAAGTAGTTAACCTATTAAGTATCATCGTACCCCGAAGCGTAACTGACACATTTATCACTTAATCCACAAGTGGAGAAATGGAAGTACAGCTAGAGAAAAGAAGAGAGACTGAGGGACAGAGACAGGGGTGGGGTGAGAGAAAGGAAGAGAAAGAGAGAGACATATATTGTAAAGGAGAAAGAAAGAAAATTTCACAGTGAAATCAGACTTCCACTTTAACATTCTACCAGCACAGTTCATGGAACCAGACTGCCTAGGTTTGACTCCTGTGTGTGTTGTTTACTAACTGTGTGCTCTCATATATACCACGTGCCTGTTTCCCTTATGTGATCAATGGGGATGATAACAGTACCTACTTCACAGGGTTGGTATAAAGATTAAATTAAATAACATATATGTAAAATTCTTAGAAAAGTATGTGAATTGTTGTAAGTTCTGTTTAAATGTTTGCCATTATTATTATTATTATTCTTTCTAACAAGCCAGTGAAAATTAAATTTATTTTGGGGGCTAGGGTGAGGATGTGTATTTTGGCAGTGGAACTCTTTCTTGAAAACCAAACATAATGCAGAACCTGTTTATTTAAAACAGATAAAGAGGCAGTTTTCACTTTTATAAAAATTAAAGCTTTTTTAAAAAAGCCAATCTAATTAATTGAAAGGCTTGAAACAGATATAGCAAGACTTTTTTTTGCCTCAGAGTAGAATTATTATAAATATTTAAAAGCTGCTTACATTTATATGTATATCAAGAAAAGAACAATATGTGCTCATACTGTAATGTCATGGTGTAGCATACTAGCCATTCACTTGTTACTGCATAAGTAACAAGTGTGTGTGTAAAGGTAAGTGTTATTGATACTGTCTGACATTTAATTGACTGTTGTGTATTTGCGTTTACCAATAGTGGACCTTTGCTTTTGCAATTTTACATGTGTGGATACACATGGGGCTGCTTTTGGGTATGCAGAGCCACACCCTTCCTATTCAAGTTTATGCTGGTATTCAAGTTAATGTGAACTGGTGTCAGACTTTATGAAGTCTTAAAAAACCCCAACAAAACAAATTAACAGAACAACATAGTTATTTAAGTTGGTAGCTCTCCAATATGATGACTTCAGTATACAAGACATTTTAATGATTTATTAAAATTTCTAGACAGGTAAAATATTTGTAAAATAAAATTTGAACCACATGTTTACAGAATTCCTGAAGCACATCAATAGAACAGTTTAATTAATTAGTTTAAAAGATTTATTTGAGAGAGAGAATGCGAGTGGGGTAAGAGACAGAGGGAGAGAGAGAAAATCTCAAGCAGACTCTCTGCTGAGTGCTGAGCCTAATGTGGGGCTCGATCTCATGACCCTGAGATCATGATCTGAGCCGAAATCAAGAGTCAGATGCTCAACAAACTGAGCCACCCAGGCACCCCTCAACAGAAGAGTTTAAAAATCACCAGACTAGAACTCTGATTCCACTTAGCATATAGAAAGTTGGAAAGAATGCCACACCCTAAAAAGAAGAAAAAGCCGAATAAAATATAAAACGTAACATTCCTTGAGCCTGGAGAGCTGAGTTCATAGGGTAAACAGCCTGAAGTCTAAGGATCTTCCAAAGAAATTTGGAACCTGTGGACTGGCTCACCACCTGTGGCAGAACACAGAGCAAGAGACATCAGCTACTATAAGCAGCTAAGAATTCTGCTAAATATTTAAGATATTGTTAAAGGACAATTATAGGTTAGAGTGAGAATACAGGATTCTTAGAAGCTACAATCATAAGGGTGTTCAAACCCACTTCCAGACTCTCCTCCTGGGACTTCCACCAAGTTCTGATGAGAAAGATGGGAGGCAGGGTGGGAAACAAAAAAGAAACCTACTTACAGAAGAGAACAAGACAGAAGAAATATTTGAAAGAACAATGTCAAAATTTTTCTAAAAAACAATTAAAGACATCAGCCACAAGTCCAAGAAACCAAGAGAACCCTGAGTAGGATAAACAACAACAAAATAATACATTCAAACTGCTGAAAACTAAAAATAATGAGGAAATCTGAAGGCAGTCAGAAAAAGAAAGAAAAAGAAAAGACACATTATATAAGGAGGAACAAAGATAAGAATTGTAGCAACTTTCTGCCATAAACTATGCAAGCCAGAAGACAATGAAGAGACTTCTTTAGTTTTATTTATTTATTATTATGTTATGTTAGTCACCATACAGTACTTCATTAGTTTTTGATGTAGTGTTCCATGATTCACTGTTTGCCTATAACGCCCAGTGCTCCTTGCAATATGTGCCTTCTTTAAAGCGCTAAAAGAAAACCACTGGGCTGAGACCGTTAGTTTTTGGAGAAAAGCCTAGACCCAGCAATCTAATAATCTAGCTGCAGTTCCCTTGTGGAGTTACTGTTTCCAAGTTCATGCTGTCAATATATTTGTTTTGGACATGGCTTAATAATTTACCCAAATCATCTAATGACATCATATCACCATACGCTTCTATCTTTATGTATGATTTCTGTATGATTGTTGTTTAGTTATAAGCAGGAATGTGTACTATATGTAAAGGTCACAGGACCTTTTTACTCTCTTCAAATAGACCAATAGCAGCACATATTTATATAGCCTTACTATGCTCTACTTTCTAAGAGCTTTATACCTATATAAGACACTGTATTACCGTTTGCTTGCTAGCCCAAAGAAAATATGCAAAAATGTTTGTTGTTGATTTTTTAAAACTTTCTTCCTACAGCTCACTGTATATTTGACTTCCACATCTGAGTAAGAATGTTACTTTTGGTATGACGTGACATGAATATACTCAGGAATGCTGAAATGTCTCTTTCCCTAGACTAATCTATCTAAAATAGAACTTGCTTTTTCTCTGTGTCTCCTGGTACTGGGGTCACCTTCTATCTGCTTATTCTAGTTTATTTTTTTTTCCATAGCACTCATTACTACATGAAATATTATACTTTTTAAATTCATTTGCCTGTCCATTGTCAGTCTCCTGAACTAGAATGTACAACAGCAGAGACTGTCTCTTTTGGTCACTTACTGCTGTATCTCCAGCACTTAGAATAGTTTCTGGAACTAAAAGGAATTCATTATGCATTTGTTGGATAGATGCACAAATGAATGGGTGAAGTAATACATGGACAAGTAAGAGATATCACTTTCACTTAAGGCATCTGGCAAACTTGAGATGGGGAAGAGGAGAAGCAGGTGCAAGTTGAAAGCCTGCTAAGTAAAAAGTCCTTCACTGGCTTAACTGAGATCATCTAAGATATTCAGCACAGTTCCTGGAACATTAGCAGACATTCAATATTATTGATTGTTACTACTGATGTTCTTATTTCATAGGCTTGTCTTAACAAACCTGTAAGGATGTTACTATTTTCTGGTCTTACACATTCGAAAAGGTTGAAGAATATGCTTATGTTTACAGAGTTAGGAAGTGGTAGAGCTGAATCCACCCAGGTGTGCCAGACACCTGAGCCGATGCCCAGAGGTGGAAAAGAGAACACTGCAATGTTCATTGTCTATCTCCTTGAAGCTTGCTTCATGCACTCATTATTAGTTCATCTCGCCTCCTGAGGGGTAAGATATAATCTTCAGCTGAATATAATTGAATGAATTTTAATTACATGTCAGAAAATGATAGGCTCTTTCCTCCTAATTTGGGTTTTTATTCTTGCTTTCTAACTTGTTTGACCTGACGGTGTTAGCCTTAAAGTCAACAAGGCAAAACAAACAAAAAAACTTTACTGAAGTTACAAAGAAATATCCAGCTTTACGAAGCCCACTAAAAACTGCAGGTCCACACCATAATAAATCAACCTGTGCATGAAAGCACAAACTGTATATATTGGCACCCAATTCAGCTAAGATAAAAATGACAAATCTTTTAATGATAAATTGTCCTCTCCATATCATCCAATGGAAATATTCATATTGTCCAATACCTACAAGCAATTAGAAGGACTGAGTTTAACTTTCAAATAAAAAGACCATTAAAATGGAGCACAGTTCCCCAATCTGTGTCTGAAAAATATTCAGAGAACCTTCTTGGTACTAAGCTTGGAAGGAAAATGGTACATAGTTTCAGATTTCCTTCTATCACAGAACTATTCAGCCTGCTATTTGGAACTGAAGACCACAAGAAATTGGGATAAAATACAATTGTAAACTATGTAGGGTGCTTTACAAGTTATTTATCAATTACACATCAATAATCAAGGACAGCTAAACTTTAGAGCAAATCTGTGCACACAGACACCCCCACTCCTGCCAGACCCCAAACACCAGGCCTAGGAAAAGAGGTACTAAACATCTGACAGGATGCCTGCATCCAAAATTTCTGCCTTCTTCACTACTACCCAAACTGGGGAAGGATGTACAAGGAAACATGGTTAGTTTAAGTGCAAAGGCATTTATGTCTCAAGTGTGTAGTGTGTCCATTATTCTCCTAACCATGATGTGGGGGGTGTGTGTTGATTTCAGTCTATTACTTAGCTACAGGATGTGAGTATGAATTCTCTAAGACTGCAGGCAGAGATATTGGTAAATTCCATATAATTAAGCAGACATTAAATGTCTACCAATAAGATCTGGCGGTAGGATTTTAAATGTCAAAATAACACCTGAAACTAATGTAACATTGTGACTCAACTATACTCAAATTAAAAACAAAACAGAACTAAAAAATAGATAAATAAAATAGGGGCACCTAGGTGGCTCAGTCAGTTAAACGCCTGACTCTTGATTTCAGCTCAAGTCATGATCTCAGGGTGGTGAGATTGAGCCCCACCTTGGGCTCTGCACTCTGCGTGGAGTCAGCTTGTTTCTCTCCCTCTGCTCCTTCCCCCACTCATGTTCTTGCTCCTGCGCTCCTCCTCCTCAAATGAATAACAAACAAATAATTAAAATCTTAAAAAATGTCAAAATAAACAAAATTTGCACATGTATTTAGACCTGTATATTTTAGATTTCTGTTTTATATGAATGTATATTAGTTCACTATTTGGGAAGACTGAATTAACTCTCATATTGAAATGGGATTTATAGAATTCAGGTATTAAAATAAACCTGTTTTTCAGATATGTTTCCCTGCATTTACAAAAAAATCATTGTTTACTTACTGACCTCTTTTTAAAAATGATTTCTCAAACCAGTATTAGAAGTTTTTAACACATCCACTAATTCCTTATAGAGATCACAGTTAGAGAGAGAAACATTTTTATTCATTTTCTTTATGCTGTGTTTACATAATGTCTCTAATTTCTCACAGAATTCACTGAGTTCTAAACAAATCTTGAAATCCAAACTTCAGCTTTTTTTAAAAAAGATTTCATTTATTTATTTGAAAGAGAATGAGAGTCAGAGAGCACAAGCAAGAGAAGCAGTAGAGGGAGGGGCAGAAGCAGGCTCCCGGCTGAGCAGAGTCTGATACAATGTGGGTTCAATCCCAGGACCTTGGGATCATGATCTGAGGTGAAGGCAGATGCTTAACTGATTCAGCCACCCAGGCGCCCCAAACTTGTTTTTCTTATAGGTAGCCTCATTTTGCCCTTCATCTTTCTTAAAAATTGTCATTCCATCCATTACTATTATAGTTCTGCACCTAATTTTGTGACTAGATAAAAGGGAAGCATTTAGTGGTTTCTGCTTCAAATTCTCTGGCTCTTGGCTTTTATTGCCATAGGCGTGAAGATCAAAAGATGCTCTTTGCTGAAGTGTTTACTGCCTGTAACATACCCTCTCACAACAAAGGAGTTCATTATTTACATCTAACATGAAAGAAAAAGTTCTAAACTAAAAAGCCTGCGTGGACAGATGCAAGTGATAGAATTTTCTTGCCCCACACTCATGGAAATTCACATCATTAACACCCAGTCAATCTAAATGTGTTGAAGAGCAAAAAAACATGTCTTAGGGAGGGGGTGCAACTCTGGGTTTCTTATGCAGTTCCCTGTCTTCACTGGTACCTTCAATCTTCTCCAAAAGGGTGGTGACATGGGCTTATTTCACAAACATAGAAAGATCTCGCGACAGCCTGTGGAAACATGAACTGTTATTTACACTGGAAAGAATGACTGGGAGCAGCTGGGCCCAGCAGTAGACAGCACTAGAGGCAGAAAATGGGACTGTGTCGCCAATCTGTTATTATTGTAATAACTAATGGAAAGGAATAAAATGGATTACTAGTGCTAAATCAAACTGGGAGGTTTCTGATGCTGCTGCAGGACACTGGCTTCTCACGGTTTATGATATCATCAGACTTCTTGATGAATTTACAGTCTGGTAATCCTGCCATGGCATTAGTTTTCCAC
Source organism: Ailuropoda melanoleuca (assembly GCF_002007445.2). NCBI lineage: Eukaryota > Metazoa > Chordata > Mammalia > Carnivora > Ursidae > Ailuropoda > Ailuropoda melanoleuca. Next base: position 45,202,879 of record NC_048218.1, on the reverse strand, counting down.
ATGCAAATCCCTGGAATCTAAGTAAGTTCAGCAAATGAAGGGGACTAGAGTACTCCCATTGGGTCAAGCTTATTTCAACCTAAGGGAAAGCAAAGACTGGATTTCTTCCTATTCCTTATCAAATTAATAAACCCATGAAAATATCTGATATTTTTGAATTTTTTGATGTTTGATATTTTTGAAAATATTTCCCATACTTTGCATATTTGTCTGTACCTTTTTGTCTCTGCACTATTATTATCCTTTTCCTGTCAGAACCAGGTCCCTCTCATTAATAATATTTATACTGATTCACGTACTGTTTAGCTAGACTATATTACTGATACTTAACCACCTTACCCATTTGTTGCATAAACTCCCTGTCAGTGTGCTAATTATATGCCTAACACACATTTTTTATCTAGGCTACATATACTTAGGCTAGGAACTAGGTCTATATGATTCTACTGTACAAGACCCACCAAAGATTGTACAGGTGGCTTTTTAGGATGACCTAAATCCAGAGGGCCCAAAGTGATCGATCATTCATTAATTCATTCAAGCTAGGAAGCTACTCTGCTCCCCGAGACTCTACCCCAGACCTTCACATAACTCCACAGGGTAAGGCCCTGATGAAGGAAATGGCTCAAAGCTATAGCCCACCTAGGACACAGTTCCCACACTCTTGTAGTAACTTAGATTAGGAGTGGCTACAGGACAGATACTAATGGGGGAAGTAGCAATTGTAGAAGTGAGGTTCAGACAGATCCAGCGATGCCAACATACTTTCATCTGCATCCTTTGTGAGACCTGGTTCCTGAATCCAAGACTTATATTTTTACCTGGGTTCTACAGACATCTCATACTCAATATATAGAAAAAAGGACTTCTCATCTTTCCTTCCAAGTCAGCTTTTTCTTGTGTGGTGATCTCAGTTATTGGTTCCAGTAACCCACACTCTCTTAGGCACCAAAACCTGCCAATTCCTGCTGCTAAGTATCTTGTGAATACACCCCTCTTCTTCAGTCACATGGCTAGGACCACTGCTAAGCATATATTCCTTCACATGGATGACTGCAACAGCTTCCTAGCTCATCTTTCTTCCTCTAATCTTTTCCCCCTTTAACTGTGTCCTTGCTGACATTTATCTATAATTTGGTCATGGTACTTTTGCTGCTTAAAATCTTTCAGTGCCTGGGTACAGCATAGAGGATAATGTTTAAGTTCTTTACAGCACAGAGAATAATGTTTAAGTTCTTTAAAGTGGTAAAAAGTCCTTCAAGACTCACTCACCCCAGCTTCTGACTTTACTTCTGTCACTCTCTCTTACAAACTCTACATCTTTTACCATTCTGATCCATATCCCACATACAGAATGTCTTGTTTTCTGAATGAACTGTGTTCCTTGCTCTTTTCCAGAATCCTGTAACCTTGTAGTGTGCAATGTCTAGAATTCCCTCCCCTGCTTGTCCATTAGTAAACTCCTAAAAGGAAACCATGAACATACTAGGTTTCAGTTAGGCAAGGAGGTGAAGAAAGTATTCTGCCATTAGGAGATTTGGGAGTGAAGGGAAAAACACAGAGAAAGGGGTAGGGAAACACAAAGCATATGGGTATGAGAGTTCAGGAATAACTAGGAAACCATGTGCATTTCTTTTACGGAATTTATCTCAATTTATTATATAAGCAAGAGGAGTTCGGTCTCACACACCTCGCACACTGCCAGGCTTAAAGGGCAGTGGGGGTAAGGTAGGTATTCCCTACTCAAAGAGAGAGAGACTGCAGTCTCTGGAGTGAGACCACCAAGGTCTGAAACTGGGCTTTACTACTTATCAGAGGACCTTGGGCAAGTTAGTTATTATTTCTATGTTTCTGCTTCGTTAGCTGCTAAGTGGTAATCTACTTCAGAAGGTCGTTGAGAGAAAGCATGAGTTAATACATGCAAAGTATGAGGTTGAACAATATGAAACTGCCATTTTTATGCTCAAATATCAGCAAATGCTCAAAATGCTCAAATATCAGCAAATTCTTATGGTTCAACCAAACATTTAAAACAATGCCAACAAATAGACACTCAAAAAGTGTTATTTCTTCTCCTAGATGTAGAACCTAGATGTTTCTAAACCATTACTCCCTAATACCTCTGGTGTAACAGCCCCTATTTGTTGACGTTTATATCACACTGATGTCCCCTTACCAATCTCCTGGTCCCTTTGCAACATTTATTCAAGACTAGGGCACTTGGCTATTATTTTTAACATCTCCGTTCTTCACTCACCATATTGGGTGACATTACCATCCATCTAGACAATCCATCCAATTTCTCACCTTCTTCACATCCAGGGTCAACCACATCCAAGGTCATGTCCTGGAACTGATTATAAAGTGGAACTGCTTCCCATGTAATATCTGAAGATGACCACAATTTCTGATTTTTCCAGTCCTCTCATGCCTTTGCTGTCACCACCTCTGCTCTTCAATCCCAGGAAAACCATAGTTTCTTGACCCCTCTCTTGGCCTCACTGCTAAACGCAACTGGGAGAGAAAGGCTCATGACCCATACCACTTTTTCACTAATATATTCAAATGCATTGGACCTCTGACTTTTTTGTTTCCCTTGTTCCAAAACCTCATTACAAGATTAATTGGATCAATTAAAAAATATACTTTCTATATTTCTGTGACACAGCTACTGAACATAGTTGGAGAAAATCAGCTTTCACATTGGTGCCACTATAAATTTGCATCCTCAGTCTCAAGTAGGCCATCAATTCTGTTCAATCTCTTATTCATCCTTGCTTAGCTTGCTCTTATTTCACTCGGCAATGTTTCTAAACTGTCATCACACTCGAGACTCCAACTGATGCCACATCCTTCTCAGCAGATGACATCGTCTTCTACTTCATTGAGACAATTACACATACTTTATTTCCACATCCTTCCCCCCTCCCCTGATATCTCTGAACCTACCCTTGCACACACTCTTCCAGTCCAGAGGATAAGGTAACCTTCCTCTGGTTCAAGTCCCTGCTCTCTACACATGGTCTCAATGTTCTTTCATCTCTCCTAGAACCTTGTTATGTCAATTATCCTCTATATCCTCAATCTTCAACCGCTCACTGTCTATTTGCTCTTTTCCCTAAGTCCAGAAGCCTATTTAAATTTTTCATCATATTAAAAAAAAATTTTTTTTTTTTTGCTTCTTGAACCTGGGTTGCCCTTTAGTGACCACACCCTTCCTTCTCTTCTAAGCCAAGTGACTTGAAAGAGAGATTTATGCTCACTCTCTATCTAAACTTTTTCACCCTATTTACCCAACAAGAAGTCAAAATCTGGCTTTTGCCTTACCATTGCACTGAAAACTCTCATGACAACACTGATAAATCTGAAATGCCTTATCTGATGAACATGTATCAAGTCTCTCTTTCCCTTTTCTAATTTCTTGGACTTTTCCATTCCAGACTCCCTCATGGGTTTCTCTACTTTTGTTTGCCCCTTGAATATTTGTATTCCTCAAGGTCTCACCTTTGGTACTTTGCTCTGCTCATTCCATATACTCTACTTACACAGTCTCATTTGTTCTTGATTTTAAATACCACTGATACCACTTCCTAATCTGTATTCCCAGCCCAGATTCTCACCCGATGCCTGCCGTATTTATTTACTTGGATGGCCCACAGTGACTTAAACCCAACATATCATTCATTCAGGTTTTTTTTTTTCCAAACAGTATTTATTAATGACCTACACTTCATACTAGCATTCATCAGTAAACAAGACAGCAGGACAAGTCCTTATCTTAAGACTTATTTCTCACTACTACCCCCAATTAAACTTTAGGTTATAATAATACCAAACTTTCTATAGTTTGCCATTTTCTGTTGAAAGAAGACTAAACACTGAGGGCCTCTGGACATGCTAATTGTCTAGCCTGCAATTACCTTCCCATGTTCATTTCAATTTTTAAGGCTTTAAAGAAGTCTTGCCTTCCAAGAAGCCTTTCTAAATTCCCATGGAGGGCTAAGTACATTTGATTACAGTATTGACTAGGATGAGCTAAAACCACCTATTTGTACTTGTCTTCCCCACCAGATCTCCAGAGCAGGGATTAGGGTCTCTCCAATGAACAGCAGACTACTTGGTACACAAGTAATAAATGTTTGTGATTACTCAGCTAGATATAATCTTTCCCCTCTTTAAAAACCTAAAATACTGTGATACTTTTCTAACTTTCCCTCGTAATACTGCACATAACTAATGTAAATATCATTCCCCTTGCTTTGTTAATGCCAGTTTAAATTTCTGCACATGCTATGTCTCTTTCATCACATCCCTCAAAATCATGTGTGGCAATCAAGAAATATTGGTTGAATTGAGCTGAAATTAACAGAGAAAACATTCCCATATTTACATCTTCCAACTCTGGACTCCTTTATTGGGGTTCTGTAGTTCAGGGCTAAGATCTCCCAGGTGTCTTTATGCTACAACCAGGATCGAAAAAAAATGTTATCAAAGATGTTCGTAACTGTTCTTCAAGCTCTGGATATGTCACGAGAGACCACCACTCTAATCACATAGGTAGGGTCTCCCATCCATGTATATGGACTCACTGTATTTCCTCAATTCATAAAACAATGAGGAAAGTTGGAACTTTTAGAAAAAAAAATTGATTTGACCCAGTAGATCACCATAGAAAACTTGCCCTCCTACAGTGTGTAAAACCCAGCCTGTTATATCCTAAATTCATTTCCCCAAAATTAAATACTTATATTCATTTCTCATAAGAAGCTTCAATCTTAATGTGTATAAAATGCTTTGAGCTCTCCGAAAGGAATGATGTAAACACAAGACATTATTACTAACATTATCCTCTAGATAACCTCATGGGGTGAGTATTCATGTCAAAGGGAATATTATTTTACAGGCAGAGAAGTCAGCTGATTTGCTCAAAGTCAGAGGTAATGGTAAAAGCCAAGAATATACTTCAAGAGTCCTGCGCTTGTATTCACTGCCAGATCTAAGGCAAGCTTTTCAGTGTCTTTCTGAGGGTGTGAAGGGAGTCTAAGAATTTTATCCTTCCTTTTTTGGTCTGTTCTTGCCCCAACATTCTTTCCCCCATCAATTTTTCCTCTGCAAAAGGGAACCGAAGGAGAACACGATGGTCACCTAGCAGCCATCTAATCCTCCACCCGTGCAGCATCTGGGGTAGTACTGAAGTTCAGTCAGGCATAGTCCATGTAACTTCTATTCAGGGGTCTCAATCAAGGCAGGCCAGAGCTCTGCCTGCTTGAGTTAATTCAGTTCAAGTAAACTGCTGTATTGTCCAAGTATAGCATGCTCCACTGAATTCACTCTCTTCAGTTACATCGAGCACAGGTGATCCATATAACTTAACAGAGATCCCACTCTCCAAATAGTTTTTCAAATATAACACAGTATATTTATTAGGGCAATTCTAAGTCTCCAAATTATTTTGATGGGCCCTGCACAACAGCAATCATTTACAAAGAAACAGAAATCTGCTAGACTGAATTATATCTACTTTCATGCCCTAAAACTTTATATAAGAACAACAAAACCACAATTTTGTTGTGATTTTTTGTTGTGGGAAAAGACAGTAAGAAAGTGAAGAAGATAAAGAAGAGAAGGAAAATGAGGGGGAGCAAAACTTTTCTTTGCCAAAAAACCCAGTAACTTGTTTCCTATATTTAAGGAGCGGTGCAAGTTTCTGAAAGTGCTACAGCTGGTCTCTGGTATGTTTAGATTCTATGGAAGGGCATACCACATCATTTATTAATAACTGATAAAGGACTGACCATATATTCTACACAGGATTCAGACACGGATAGAAATGTAAACTATCACAATTTGCTGAGATACTAGCTTTAATGGCTAGTAGGCAAAGATGCAGTGGAAACAGAGGGGAAGGAACCTGGAAATTCATTAGGCCTTTGTTTTGAATTAACCTCAGTCTAGGAAGGCAGCAAAGAGTAGGATGAAGATTTATAACCTAGAGACAACAGACTGAGTTCTACTAAGATTAAAAACCACATTTGTACTTCTCACTGGTTGGCACATAATCATAATTTCCAGTGGTGTGCTGGTAAATAGTTAACAACTGGCTCTCTGGAAAAAAAAAATCCTGATCAACATCTGATTTCCATGGTGCAAGTATTCCCATGATGGCTAATTTCAAGCTACCAAAATGACATCACTGAACACGGAGCTGGGAAGAGAACAGACATAAATAACCTCAAGAGCACAATGTAGTAAAATAATTAGGAAGTGATGAATTTTGAGCACTTGTTATCTTTGTTTTGAAGAACTCATTTAATTGCAATTATAATAATTTAATTTTTAATAATGACTGCTTTTAATAAACAGTTCATTAAGTTCTTGAAAATTTACCAGTCATGAGCCAGTAAGGCCCGGCTCAAATGTACCACCGTACTCATACCCTAGTCCGTGGTAAGGGGAAGGGGTAGTAATCCATTTCCATGTTTATTTTAAAAACTGCATCTCATTTTACACCGAGCTGTGCTCCTCCTGTCCTGTCCTAGACTTAAGATCAAAAACAACTATTCCAGGTTCATTGAGCTCCTCTCTTTGTCCTCTTCTTTGCCTCCAATGACCCTCAGTAACTGATCCACCCTTCTACCAGGAAGAGTGACCATGCAGCCTAGTGCTGAAGTCTGACAGACTAGGCTTGCTGATCACTATTAACTTTATAAACATTCGATAAATGGCGCTACCATTATCACTGTTACTCAGTGCCCTGCCCTCCATATCTACAGTTTGATTCAAGATGTCATCACATTCAAACGGCATTTTGAAGCTTCAGAGTAGTATCTGTATCAGCAGACTTTCTGGCTAGGTGGGATGGGAGGTGCAGAAAGGAAGGGCTAGTGGTGGCGGAACCTATTTTACCCTAGGAGATCTGCCCAGGGTCTACCATTTAAACTCCCAGTTCTTCCTTTCAAGCTCCCAAGCCCAGTCTATGCAGCCTGCTTAGGTGTCTTCCCAATCTATTCACTAGTGAAGAAACAATTTCTCTAAGGACTTATTTACCTATGAATTGTGATTTTTTTAATTTATCTGTTTTAAGAGATATTGTGTGAGATATCCCTGTAAATACCAATTTCTCTGTTAAAATATAAACAAATTCAGACAAATATCTGGTAGAAATGCAGAGCTACAACTTTATTATTTATCTTGACTTTAAAGGTCTGGAAAATCAATCATGACCTTGAAAGAACATGTGCTATTTCCACAGAAAACACAATGCTGGAAGGAGCACATGCCATAGCACCCGAGTGAGCAATACAGATAAATGCGACAGCCTGCAAGGATAAAAACTTATTCCAACCTTTCATCACTGATAAAAAGTTATAAAACTCCCACATATATGAAGGACACAAGAAAGAAGGTCATGAACTACTTAGCTTCAAAAGAAAAATACCTGACTAATGCATTTGTTGTTTCACAATTTAGTAAGTTCATATCCTTCCTCTCACAGTGGGGACTAGTTTGACATGTTTGATTAGTAGAATTTATATTTCCTCAGAAAACATTCTCCTGGACCAGAGTAATCTTCCAAGGTAATTTCTAGAAAATACATTCATTTATAAATTTATTTTGTAAATTTATAATTTATCATAATTTATTTACAGATACAGATTTCTGTAAACATATTAGGTACTCCAATAAATAAATAAATAGAGTCATGTTTCTTTTTTGTTTGAAGAACAATGCTCATATCATACACGAAATTTTAAGCCAGGGAAGTTATTGTACCTGTGCACTATGGAACTGGTATCCCAGTGATATAACATTAACTTAGGGAAGTGTTTTCCAATAGTTGCTAGAAATGGAGTGGATGAGTGGTGTATGAAGATATGTTCCCCCTGGGCAGCCTGGCAGTACCTGGGCCACTGTTCTTAGGGACTCTGCTTCAGTTGCACTCTAAAAGCATCCTCTGTTTACCCTAATGTCCTAAATAAACATCACCATTTTCTCTGTGAGTCATAATAGGAAACATAGGTTGGGGAGCACTAGCTTAGGGAGCACTCACTTTTGGTTCCTTGACACACACACAGATCACTGCAAGAACCTGATTCACTGAGCTGCATCGACATGATATGGTACAAAGAGCAGAGTTGGGAATTTGGGTGGGGTTCAGGTCTCCTCACTAAGCCTGCCCAAAATCTTCAGCAGAACAGGCCCTTGATTGTGTCACCTGTAACAGAAGTAGATTGGTCTTGATCTTCTTTAAGTGCTGATCCAACTAGAGATCCCTATGTCTGTGAGCCCCATATACCTCATACAGAGCTAGGTAATGTAAGGGAAAACTTAGAGACAGACACAGACATTACCCCTATTCTCAAGGACTTTGTAATCCAGCTAGAGATAGAATTATTAGTGAAGATAAACAGTAATGAGTAAATACAGAATCTGAATTGTAATGAGTCAGAGGATTGAGAATTATCCTTGTGTATAACTCCTTGTGGCGCCTCCCACTGGGCAAGTAAATCTACAATGTAAATTTGAATCACAGAACTAGTCTATGACCTCTGCTTTTATTTAATCATGCAACAGAAAAATCACCATGCTCAAATATTCAAACATGGGTTCGAAGATTATTAAAAAATCATGTGTAATCAAGATATCAGCTTCACCTTGGTTTTACCTAACAGCTGTGTCCTGGCCTATTTAACATTTTCGGTTATGATACATTTCAATTAAGTCCTTAATACACTGATGCATATTCAGAGAACAGGGAACAAGGAGAGGAGGATTGCTAAGCGTATTCTTCGAAAAAAAATTCAAATACCCTACTCACTCAACATTCTTTGCTACCTTTCCAATGCTTCTTTTTTGCTCCTACCTCACTTCTTTCTGGACCCATAAGGACCCTAAACTCTTTTTTCCTCTGCTGGATCCCTATGGACCAACCCATTCCTACTTTCACTTCTTTTCCTATCTCGCAGCATAGGTTCATCACTCCATGGATCATTACTTCAACCTCTCTCAGTTATCTTTATCCCTTCTGTCCCCAGGAAGCACTTGCCTGCACACACCTAAAACAGAAATCAATCAACCTTAGAGAAAAATCACACATGCTTGAAAGCTGGGGCAACTGTACATTCATGGTTGCCAGCATTAACTGGCCTGACCTGGCAACACTGCTAGGCAATTCTGTCTCCCTAGAAGTAAGGGTATTTCAAATCTTGCCTGATTCACTGTTACTCTAATTTTCCTATCGTCTTTAGGCAGGCTAAACTCTTCTTTGACAGTGGCAGGAGGCAGGGAAATCAACTGGAGCTGCAGGCAGCCACAACTGCTAGTAAAACCCAGGCCAACTCCTGAAAGCCATCCGGAGTGTGATCTCCTCTAAACAGCAATGCCTTTGGGTAAGGCAGGAACTGTGGATTGGTGAATATTTGCTTTTACACTGATCACGACCACACCAGTAAGTATGTGGTTGTGACCATCAACACCAGGCAGGAGCCATAATTTTGCAGGCTCAGTAAATGTCCTTTATCTATAACCTAAATCTTTCCCCACATGTTCTTAAGATCTAAATCAAATACTGAGCTTTCTAACTTATGGCAAGTTATTTAAACTCTCTGCATCTGGGGACAACATTTACCTCATGTGGGTATTAAATTTGTTAGTATAACAGGGCCAGGTCCATTGTGCTCTATAACTGTTTACTATTACTGTTACTGATGTTGTTCTATTACGAAGTCACCCAAATATTCTCACAGTCATAAAAATGTTAAAACTGTATTATCTCTTTCTTCCTCTTATTCCTCCAAATATATTGTTGGGGAGATGGTTTTGCTACTGAATGAGCCATGTCTGTCTAATCCTAATTAAGGATTGAATACATTGTTTCTCTAACAACAAAACATAATATGCAAAATATTTCCAAACCTATATGACCTCATCTTAGAACCTGCTATGTTTCCCATAGTTATTGTGTAACCAAGAGAACAATAAATACCTTTTCTAATCAGCACTATCATTCTCTACTTTCTTGTAATGTCTGACCTCATCTCCCCACCCCACCACCTGTCAGTCCTGCTTTCTGCTCTAGCACTTCTGCATCTTTATCCCCACTCACTGCCTCCCCCGACAGTATCTCACCCAGACTGAACCACTCTCACTTCCCTCAACTCCCTACATACTCTCTTACCTTCAGCCTTTCCAAAAGCTTGTCCTTCTACCTAAAATACCTTCCTCTCTCATTTATCCTACTCCCTTGGGGGACTCGCAGTATTCTTCCGAACTTTGATTATATGATGCGTCCTCCAGAAAACTTCCCTTGACACTCTCAATCCCCAGTCACCAAGGCTGACTTGGTGCCCCTCTCTAGCCCTTAACATTCTGTTATTAATTATACCAGAAGTTCCCCAAATGCAGGAATAACAGCCCATTTTGTCCTCAATGCTTCCCTAGTTTCTAGCTGTGTCTAACATAAACAAAGTTTGTACCCTACAAACAGACAAATGAGTTAGGACATAAGAAAATAGTTTGACAGATCTAGAGATATTTGGCAACTAAATAGGGGACAAGACAAGATCACTGTCACTGTTTTCAAAACATCTTCAAATATCATGGAAGGAGAATATTTATTCCACGTAGCTTTAAAAAGAGGTATCAGGACCAAAGGTGTTGGCTCTGGGGAACCACATTTTAAAACAATGCGATGAAGAACTTTCTAAAACCCAGAACATGAGATACCTTGGTCAGTATTCAACTGCATATAATTGGAGGGGTTCACACAGGGCCCAGCAAAAATGAATTAAGTGATGCCCAGTCTCCTTGCAAAGTTAAGATTCTGTGACTAATAAAATTCTACTTCTGAGCACCTGAGTATACATATGTAGGGTAAGAGTTGCCCCAGATATATAAAAGAGATCAAAGGTCATATATTAATGCTACCATGGGCCTAACACACCATGCAGTACTGCGGCAAAAGAATAGTCAGAGGTTTTAAATAAAATAAAGTAATCCAACCCCAAACCCAGCATTCCAACACAGGGGACAAGACCAGTAAGAGGCAAATCCAGGTCCCCTGGGGCATTCTCCACACTACCTCCTTCATCCTAAAGGAGGCAATTTAACTTTATAACGTTCAAGCAACTTCCCATTAAAGTGGTTTCAACTTTAGATTTATTGCATTTTCCAAGGTTACCTCATTCAGGCTGTGCATAATCCAGAGGGACTCAAGGGGCCACACTGTAAACTGTTACAATAAATATTAACGAATATCGTGCCTGATAAAACCTGCAATCTGCACACACGCACACATGCACCCACACAAAAGGGGACTTTTCACCTTATATGGTTGCTTAAAAAAACCAACTCTTTTTACATTCCACTTTGTTGGTCTGCCAAACACGCAGAGTACATCTACTTTAAAAACACCAATTAAAAATATTAACAACACAAAAATATATAAACGGTGGTTCAGAGCCAAGGGCACATAAATTGACATGGATTCAGACAGTAAGCAAACATAAAATGAGAAACAGAAACTACTACATCATCCAAAAGGAAGCATGAACAATAGCCCTTAAATGTGAAAGTGATCCTCCCCTCCCCCATCCCATTTCCCAACTCCTCCACCCCAGAGCGTAAGCTAATGATTAGGAGGGAGGCAAAATGACTGAAAGAGAGAGGGATAGAGGAAGAGACCCAATAATAATTTGGGCAAGACCTGCAGGAGTTAGGGAGGAGGGGGAGGCAATCTCATTTCACACTGTAACTTGGGACAGCCGCAAGGCTTTTATATTACTCACCAGAAATCCTGCATCTACAAGTGTCCAAATATTTCAAATACCTGGGCTGCATAACTGAGGAGCAGCTGTGGATAAGAGGGCTGGACTGGGAGTTACAGTTTTTGGATTGACATTAGTAGTATTATTATCCAAGTCCTGCCACTTAACTTTTCTGAGCCTTAGTTTCCTCCGCGGTAAAATGGGGATCCTAAAGCCTATCTCCTAGCATTCATGAGAAGAATAACTAAAACCATGTGTGCAAAGGCAACTAATTTAGCTAGAAAAACACATGGACAATCTCAACGATTTTGTTTGGAGAGAAAAGAACTGCTTGCCTCTGGTACCCAGCAGGGTGGGTTACCAATATTTTCCCGATGTTGAATTTAACCCAGGTCATGGTGGAGTCCATCACTCTAATAACGAGTGGCATGACACTGTGCACACTGTGGACAATTAATGTATGAAGGAAGGAGGGAGGCAGGAAAAAGTGAAAGATGAAAGAACTAGGCATAATCCCAACATTCTTTCTGCAAGAGGCACAGATATGCATGCACAATGCCATTCCACCGCACCTTCTAAGGGTGGTCTGAAACTTATTCCTACTGCAGTAAATGAGCTTGGGGTCTCAGCCAGGGAACCATGCTCATAGTCTTATTGTTGGGTAATTCTAAAAAAATTATATTAGTACAATCCTTTCCTGTCATTGTTCTCTACACAATTATCCCACACCCTCTGGAAGCTGACTTGATAATTCACTGGAGACTCACTATTGCTCTATCTTTGGAGTCTATTAAAAATAAAGTGTTTTTATTACAACTAATTTTGTTCCTAACTTCTCTAAACCCTCTTTATGGGCTATAGCCTTTTGGTCGATGGATTACTAAATCAACTTGTCAGTCTGCACAAGAAAATTTACACCTGGAATTGATGCAACCCACAGAATGAATTAAAATCAGACAAAAATTAAGTAAACTAATTCTTCTTGGTCTTTTTTATATTTATACAAAAACTAGAATATTTAAAGTTCCGGGAAAACGCTCCTGTGGTACATAAAGCATGGCACAATTCTTCTAGGTTCACAAATATCTCCTTTCTCTATAAGTTCTGTGAAAGGTAGGATCAAGTCCTATGTAAGCACTTTTCCTGCTGGGCCTCAGTAACACATGACTTCTTCGTGGTCAGTGTAACAAGCCATAGTTCTTATCTTCATGGCTCTGACCAAGTGGGGGCAAGTAAAACAGACACTGGGAAGCTGATTACTTTTCTTTCTCTTACTATTCCTTAAGTTCAAATTAAACCTCCTTCATTCTATTTAAAAAAAAAAAAAAAAAAAAGAGCCAAACTCACAGAGTATAAGGGTAAACCAGATCAAGGGGGCAGATGGCTCCATTTTGTAAAAGAACAAGGACAGTGATAGGCAGTTTGACTATAGCAGCTTAACTTCCAATGTGAGGGTGGAACCACACTGCAGAGGTTCACAGGAGGCCCAGAGGGGGAAAGTTCCAATTATATAACCGTACTGAAGAAGTGATTAAAAGCACTGCTTTTTTCCTTTAAAGGCTTCTGATATTACCACACAGAAACATAAAGAGGATCCTGTATATATATGTAAATACATAATAAATAAATTTTGTGTTAACATTTTAAAAAATTTCATAACTATTTGTGAAAAACCAGAACATTCTGGCTCCAAGTCTTGATTGGGTTGGCCTAGATACTTTCTGTAAGTGCTTAGAATGTGTGGAAATCAGAATTTTTAAGAATAGGCTGCTGTGCATACACTACATACATGTGGTTCATTCATTACTTTCATTGCTTTCCATACTTTCTCACTGTCTTGGCCTTTTGCTTGTACCAACATCACACTGCCAAATCAGAACACCCTGATGAATGTTTTCGAATCACTCTGCTGCTTTATGCAGCAGCTTTTGTTGTATAGCATGTGAAAAATAAACTTACAAATATAAACACAAGTACTTTTATTCTTACGGAGGGGAGTATATTAAGAAGAGAGGGGGAGTGCTCCCTGATCAGTGGGAAGCCTGCTTCTCCAGCTTTCCCACTCCCCCTGCTTGTGTTCCCTCTCTCACTGTGTCTCTGTCAAATAAATAAAAAATCTTAAAAAAAAAAAATTTAAAAAATCCATCCTATTATTAAAAAAAAAAAAAAAAAAGAAAAAGAAAGGGGGAGTGGAAAATGGCCTGGAGATTTCTAGCCTGGATAGCTGGGCGAAAGATAGCATTATTAAATCCAGCTAGACTCCCTGGGCAGGAGCATGAAAACTAAGAAGAGTTTCCTAGATTTGGAAATTAGGAAACTACTAGTGAGGGCAGAATCTGGACTATAGGTAGGGGATGGGAAGTTAAGACACTAACAGCATGAGTTCAGGCAATGTGAAAGAGAGAGAAACAGGCAGTTAGAGAGGAGAGTAATGAAAGCAAAGATTTTATTAGAAAATGGGATCTTTGGACATGTTATGAAGTTATAGAAGAGAAAGAAACTGCAGGTACACAAGGGGAAGGAGGTATCTGATAGGGAAAGATTCCAGAGAAGATGCCTGTGATCCAAAGCTCAGATAAAGGGACAGACTGGGAAACCAAGAGGAACATCCTTTTAAGGCACGAAGAGAAGAAAATGTATGAAGAAGGGGAGAGGTTAGGAGGGGGGTGGAGGGAGGGGGAGAAACAAAGGATGATAATTTGTGAAGGGCAAGACTGGCTGGGGGAATGGGAACAGTGGAAAAGGTTTGGAATCATGGTTTAGGAAGCAGAGCCAACAAAGAATGAATGAAACTATTATTGATAGTAAAGGCCCATTTGAAACTGGAAGCTTAAAGATAAGTTCTTTAGATTGGTCAATCAGTTAGTCATTGAACATTTACGGAGCAACTCCAAAGTTCCAGGCACCATGCAGCCCTAGCCAAGGACTCCAGGGTCTAGTCAGGAAGTCAGGCAAGTAAACAAACCATAAGGAAATGTAGCAAGCTCTACGATAGAGGTATACATAGGATACACAGGAGGAGAAAGAAGATGTATTTAGTCCCAGGGAAGGGGGGAGCAGTTTCCTGGTGAGGGAGTTGCTTAAGGTATTAACAGTCCTATCTGTAAAGTGAGAACGGGGAACTGGCCATCGGGAACTCCATGTCATTGCCCTCCAGGATATACTAATGAGGAAATGAAGTGATTCCACACATTGGTACTGAGAGATCTTGACCATCAATGCTTGAGGATGTAATTTTTATGATCACCAGTGAGTTAGGCAGGCCAAAACTAACAGAGCTCCAGGGAAATATGACAGAAACCAAACTTTCATAGACTTTCACAAGCAACACATCTGACTGTGGCTGTATATCTTGTTAAAGTCCTCAAGCATTTCTGGGAACTATTCTGGTGAACTGGTTTCTTGATTCAAATTGGGCCACTAAATTCCGGTTTAATAATTACTTGTATTCTATTATCCCCAAGCACAAAACAAATATTTTCTTAAATGCCTTTGCTAAAAAAAAAAAAAAAAAAAAAAAAAAAAAATCAATTATCTGGGCTTTGTTTTCCATCTTAAAAATGCTGTAGGTATCTTATCTTTCCTGAGGAAAAAATATTCCAAAGGCCTCACTGTTTATACTCCTCCTTGTCATTTACAACTCTGACATCAAAGTCTGCACTCAGCTTTGTTAATGGGATCTGTTCTGTCCTCTTTGTGAACATACCACTTCATTACTGTAGAGAGTATCTGAGTTCTAACTTGAGATTTCTTAATAGAAAAAACAGCTCTCCATCACTAGAATGGTACAGTTACAGAATTGGAAGGGACCATGAAACTACTTGTGTCATAGAGCTTAGGTGATGAAGGACAAATTACCCAGCACTTGAGCTAACTTTTTGTTTTAAGTGAGAGAAGACACCCTTTCATTTACTATTAATATAACAGAACCTTTGTAAGAATCAAATAAAATAGTGGAATGGCAGGATTTTTCTATTCAAAGTGATTTTGCTTTTGCTGTCCTGAACTAACTACAGCTAACATTTATTGAGGGGTTATTATGTGCTAGGCACTATGCTAAGCACTTTGTAAGGATTATTTCATTTTGACATTATTTCATTTACTTACAATAATCCTAATACATTGGAGCCATTTTTATTCTTATTTTACAATGAGGAAATTGAGGTTGAGAGAAGCTGACAGCCAAGTAGAGTGTGAGTTCCTGTACTGATTTTGCCGTTAACTGATGTGTAACTCTCATCAGTAGGTTCTTTAATCTCACATAATCACACATCTGTGTGTGAACTGGGAACAATTACATACCTACTTCACAGGGTAGATGGGAGGATTATGTGAGATATTGGTTCAAAGCACATCTGCCATGAAATCTGTTTTTCCTTCTTGGAGGTACTGTAAGCTACTAGAAAGAACCTGAGCTGTGGAATCAGATGATATGGGCAAAAAGCCCTGTTCTGCTACTTGTTAGTTATGTGACATCAGGCTGTATGTCACTTCTCAATTTCTTCCCCTATAAAATACGAAGAAAAAAAGTATCTATACCTCCCAGAGATACTGAAGGAATAAGTAAGCTGATTCCTCATAAGGAGCTTACTTAGCCTAAGGCTGCTACAAACCAAGATGCCATCTCCTATTCCTCTTTGAGGGTCACATGATAATTTTCTTAAGAGTACAACAAAAATATGGAATGTGACTTCTAGGAAGACTGCAGGGGAGGTTTAAGAGGTCTACTATGTGGGAAAGGAGGCCCTCGTTAGCCACAGAGCAGGTCAGTGTGGGAGGTGTGTCTTGTTGCCTTCTTATTCCAGCACATGGCATCGAAGAGAAGACAAGTCCCCATAAAAGGGTATAACTGAACAAGGCAGCCAATTGCTCATGTGGATGCTTAAGGTAGTTCTCGATCAGTATCAACTGAATTCCTAGGAAGGCTACCACTGTAGTTTCATATCTATGAAAAGAGCCTTCCTGTAGAAATGATGAGTAAGAAGTGTTTCAAAGATATTTATGGCATCTTCCTATGAGCAGGACAATGGGGAGGGCCCTTACAAAGATGCTAATAAAGTCCTCTTAGAAGAGACGGGCTGGATTTATTCTTTTGAATGTAGAGATTTAGGACCCCAGTAAAAGGTAAAATTGTCCAGTGTGTCATGAAATAGAGACAGATAAACTGCTTCCTTTCTGGGACAATTTTTATACAACTTCAATACAGACAAAAAGAGGTAAAAGCATCTATACCTCAAATGGCTCTCTCAAAACCTCCACACCAACAATACTACTCACACGTTAGAACCTCATTCATAACCTGATTTTTCAGTGCATGACAGATCTAGAAGCAAAAAACAGAAATAGTGTGGGTAAGAGGAGCAAATAAATGTATGGTTATAATTTGACATAGAGGAGGTAGAAAAGAAAATACGAAAATATATTATTTAATACCCTCAAGTGTGTTCATATACACCACACGGAACTTCAAGCAGGAAGTATGGATTACCTCTAAAAATATCCATCAAAATGTTACTAAAAAAAGAAAGTTCTGACACAGGAAAAACAGCAGTTGTTGGAAAATTTACCTTCATATACCACCCAGTTCAATACCAAAAAACAAATCAACATAATGTCATTCTGTATTCTTTCCAAATCTATGTATAATTCTCTTGCCCATTTTGGGGATACACTTTTATAGTGTTCTCTTTGTCACTATGCAGAAGAAAAACAATTCAAAATGTAAAAATTAACATTCTCAACCACCTCAACTTCTTCAAATTAAATACATGAGAAAGTTTTTTATGTTTCCTCTCAGGAAGATGAATGAGAAATTTAGTAAAAGACCTAGGTGTTTCTTTCTTCTTCACTCAAAATTGGTAAACAGAAAAAAAACCCCACAAAAAACTAGTACGCATAGACATTATAAGGAAATCTGGGGTGGGAAGAGGAAATTTGTACTTCCTCCACAGTTCTATGTGTGTGTATATGTTTGAAAGCTGTGCATCTATTTCTTTAAGAACTGTTACTACAGTCTTTTCTAGCACCGGAAGCTTAATAAACTGAGAATATAAATGATCCATTCCAAGTGGCTTCTGTTCCTGAATGACCAAGCCAACCAGGATCCACACAGATCCTGAATTCTTCCTTCCCCTTCCCACCCCCCAGATCCTGAATTCTTTCAACAGGTTCTAAGAGTTGGAAATTTCTGGGTTTGGGGGTAAAATCAGCCAGAAAATTCTTCTGTTTCCTGGATTGAACAAAATGACTGCTGAAGAACAGTTGAGGAAAATATTCAAATTCCTCAGTGTAATACCGTAATTTGCTCATTATAAAAATAATTTAGACATCTAACTAAAGCCAAAAAAAAATTCCACTGAAATTGTCCTAGTTTGATTTAGGGCACAAATTTTGTAATCAGAGACAACACCAGATCTCAAATAGGAATTGCTCCTTATTCTCCTTATTAAATCAATGAAGAAATCACATCTACAGGAGACTGTGGTCTATGTAATATCACAGCTCTCACAGCCTCTGGTGGTGTCCGTGCCACATCTCTCTCTTCTATTTAATTTCTATGTAACAGCTTCAGAGTTGACCCTACGTCTTATGCACAATTATACATATCCCTCTGGGATAAGTAATGACTTTGTAAACAAATTTCATACAAAGGGGTGGGGAATTACTCTTCCTTTTTCTTTCTTTTTTTTTTTTTTAAAGATTTTATTTATTTATTTGACACAGAGAGAGAGACAGCCAGCGAGAGAGGGAACACAGGCAGGGGGGGTGGGAGTGGAAGAAGCAGGCTCCCAGAGGAGGAGCCCGATGAGGGGCTTGATCCCAGAACACCGGGATCACACCCTGAGCCGAAGGCAGACGCTTAACAACTGAGCCACCCAGGCGCCCCTGGGGAATTACTCTTTCTGATCAACTTATTCATAGAATCCCTCATAAATGTTTCATAACAACATCTAATGCACGGGTCAGCAAAATATGGCTATTTTGGTTAATAAAGTTTCACTGGAACACAGTCATGGCCACTCATTTGTGCATTGCTCTATGGCTGCTTTCTGGTGGGACAGACTGAGTAGTTCTGACAGAAACTGAATGGCCCACAAAGCCTAAAAAATGTACTGTCTGGCCCTTTCCAGAAAATATTTGCTGGCTTCTGACCTAAGGGCACCTTTTGGACAATCAGTCACTGAATGTCATTATATCCAACATTACATCCATTATATCCATTGCTTGTCTACTATCCAACAGCTTTGTAAATATATGAACTGTGCTAGGTTAAGTCCATGTGAATTTTGGCATGGAGACTAGGTTAAAATAAAATCTGGCCATTTGATGATGAGACAAAATCAATGATTGCTTGATTGATTCATGCATTCATTCAAAAGAATAATTATGCACTATGTGCAAAGTACCAGAAATATAAGGGTGAGCAAAGACAGTATGTACTGCATTCATGGAATTAACAGTCCAGTAGAGGAGGCTGAAATTATTTAGATAACGCAGATGTATGTAAAATCGCTGCCGTTAAGTGGTGCAAGAAAGAAGTCATGGTGCCACTAGAGTGTATAATGGAATTATGGCTTAGTCAAAAAGGTCAGGGAAGGCTTCTCAAGGAAGTGTTTCTAGAGCTGAGGGTTGAGGGCTGCGCAGGAGGAGTTAGCCAAATAAATAGCAGAGGAAAGAGGTGCAGGCAAACACAACATGGGCAAAGGTCCAGGGATAAGAGGGATAATGGCAGATATAAGCTACTAAAAGCAGGCCAGCATATTTGGAGCAGAAAGAGTGAAGAAGGGAAGAGTCTGAGGTGAAATTGTGAGCCAGACCAAGCAGGGCCTTGAAAATCCTATCAATGAGTTTTTAATTATTCTAAGGGCAAAGTTAAACCTTGTAATCCCTGGGTGATAGTCTCCCCCTAGGGCCACTATTATCTTCATGAATAGTTTTTTCTTTCTTTCCTTTTAAAATCCTGAGCCAAAACAAGGCTTTATTCTGAGTAACACCTAAGTCTTCATCATTCTATTCAGTAAGAGGAAAAATAGAAAAGAAAGGAAAACAATAAAGAATTTACTTGTACATTTTAAATTAATAAGTCAATTACATCTCAAAAAAAAACACCTGGGGAAAATAATAAAATAAATTAAAAAGCAACAAACAAAAAGAATTTACTAAGTAGCTAAGTATTAAACATGTATAAAGAGAATTATGTGGGCTGTTTCCATCCCTCTCTCCGTCTGGAGAGGTGGATATCAGGAATTGTGTTGGATAGGGATAGTCACACAGCCATGATCTGTTTCCTGCTGGGAACAGTACATTTTTCAGCTTTAATTATACTATTTGATGAATAGCATTTTGTAGCTGAAAGGCAAGGGAAGGCACCAGGGGAAACTAGTGAAAACAGAAGGTAATAAAAAGAAGTGCAAAAGTCCCAAGAACAGGCCAGGTAAACCATGGCTCAGCCACTTAACTGTTTGACCTTGGACAAGTGACTTAACTTTTTTTGAGTTCTAGTTTTCTCATTTGTAAAAATGAGAATAATCAGATGTCTATCAAAGAGTTGTCATGAAAATTCAGTAAGATGATGTTAAAGCTTCTAAAGTTTAGCAGGAACTCTGATACTGTTTTCTTCCTTTCCAATAATATAGTCTATTTCTGATGTACATTATGAAACAGGGAAACCAGGGTAATCAGCAATAGAAGATATAGATAAGGACGTAAAGGTAGAAAAAGTCTTATCTGCAACTATAGTAGGTGCCTCTTTGTTGACTTACAGTGCTTTGTAAACTTCACCGTCTAACCTAATGACTCAATGACTAATACCTTAAAATGACCTTAACCCCTATCTTCTAAAGCAGGTAACAAAAATACGTAAGTCAAAGGTAGAGACTTACTTTTGATTATGAAATAAAAAGTTATTCCAGATAATATTTCATGACATATTCAAGAACATTTGTAAATTAAAAGAACAACGACAACAACAGAAATCAGCTGATACCTCCCTCTTTCCAAGATGTGGGTGTATGCTGCATACCCGGCTGCTAAGTATGTCATTGGTAATCACTGTGACTGGTTTGGAGGGTGAGATTAGCAATGCCAAAGGAAGCAATTATTTCTACAGACAAAATCAGTCTCACTCTGATCCCCCGAACTCAGAAGAATTAAAAAGTAAAAATTATAGTTTAGCTATAGAATCGCTTAAAGAACCACTACAAATGTACTGTGTAACTCTAATCAACTTTAAAGTGTGTTATTATACCTTTTTGATTAGGAAATACTAACTTAAGCACCTTGTAGTCCTCTGTACCTTTTAGTAAAACATATAACTATGTTAGTGCTCCCAGAAAGAGCCCAAGGTTGCTATTGTTTATTTTTCCTTCTTTCAACTGATGAAAGGCACTGAGAGTGAAGTGGCCTATTTAAGATAGTATTATGGGTAAAAATATAAAGCCATGGATTCCTGGCTTCTCCAAATGAAGAACCAAACCGTGCTATACAACTAAGCATTCAGAAAAAATTGAAGGATAAAAATCTAAAGGATATTTAAATAATTAAGCAAGAAGCCAATAACCAATTACGAAAGGTCTTAAAGTTATCTTATTAAAAACAAACAGAATACTACTAATACATCAAAACAGAGTTTGGGGAAACAGCTTAAGGTTTCTTTGTAGGCCTAGCCTCAGTAGTTGTAGAACCAGGAGCTTACAATAGGAAACTTTTGTTTAGTTGTACACTTTTTTTAAAAAAATTATTTACTTATTTATTTATTTATTTATTTGCCAGCGAGAAAGAGAGAAAGAGAGAGAGCAAGCAGGGGGAGTGGCAAGCAGAGGGAGAAGTAGGCTCCCCGCCAAGCAGGGAGCCCAATGTGGAATTTGATCCCAGGACCCTGGACTCATGACCTGAGACAAAGGCAGCTGCTTAACCGACTGAGCCACCCAGGCGTCCCTGTTTAGTTGTACCCTTAATGATAAATCACTCTGGTCATTTACTCAGTTTGGTGGAGGGGGTGGGGGGAGAGTTTCCTTGCTTCATATTTAGGAAACGTTCCTCCCAAGTCTTTGAAATTTACTCACCATAATTTATATTATCAGATGGCATTCACCTAATAACAGCATCCTGGGAAATAAAATGGCAAAAGAATTCGGGACACATCTTGAAAGAATTGGCCAAGTTAAGACCATACAATTATGAAAAATGAACAATCATAGAGCAGATGTGTGCTTGTCAGGGAGGCTGTACAGAGAAGGTGCCCCTCCGAAGTGCCTGCTGGGAAGAGCCAGGCAAACCCATCTCCATGCTCTTCCAACTTTGAAGATGTTTTATGATTCTGAGACAGTTTTCTAAGCCAATTTGGTCCTTCTCTGCACATCCTAAGCCATGTAACAATTTAACTATTCGTACATTGCTTGGTAACCATGTTTTACACACAAAGTACTGTCTCTTGATAACAAAGGAATATTAACATGATGACATAGTCACTTTAGAGATCGGAAACAGAATGCTGTTGCCTTAAAAGGAAAAAATATTTATCTTACCACCACCAATGTCTACACAGCTTTGCTTTTATTTTTGTCAGAAATATCTTCCCCAAGTCTGATTCTCATCTTTTGAATTAAAGTCTACACAATGAAGTAATCTGTAAATGTAATATCAGTCTTTTCCACGAAGAGAAAAACACTTCTGAAAATAAATGTCCTTTCACTGTTAAAGATGAATTACTTGGATACCTATTCCAATTTCAATTTCATTTCCAAATTCTCAACTTTCAGGGCTTGGAGAGGTAATACAGTGGTCTACTCTAATAGTCTCTTATGATTTCTTTCTTTTTCAAAGATTTCTTTCTTTCTTTCAGAGAGAGAGGGTGAGGGAGAAAATCTCAAGCAGACTCCTGGCTGAGCATGGAGCCCAACTCCGGGCTTGATCTCACGAACCTGAGATCATGATCTGAGCCAAAATCAAAAGTTGGATGCTTAACTGACTGAGCCACCCCTCCTAGGATTTTTGTATTTATATTTT
This sequence comes from Ailuropoda melanoleuca, assembly GCF_002007445.2. Taxonomy (NCBI): domain Eukaryota; kingdom Metazoa; phylum Chordata; class Mammalia; order Carnivora; family Ursidae; genus Ailuropoda; species Ailuropoda melanoleuca. Next base: position 45,180,107 of record NC_048218.1, on the reverse strand, counting down.
TTTACTTTCTTTTTTTCCCAGTGTTATTCAGAAATAATTAACATACATGACTATGTAAGTTTAAGGCATACAGCTTGATGGTTTGATTTACATATATTGTAAAAATTTTTATCTTTTATTAAAAAGTGTTCAAACAATTTCATATTTTTCATTTGGTAAAGGGGAAAGAATTTAGGAGATAGGATAGCAATTATGAACTGTGATTAAATCCTGCAGAGTCCAAAATCATGACTTTAAAACAACCAACAGATATTATTCTGAGCCAAGGACAGTTCTCATGGATTCTGGCCAGTTAAAGTCGAGGTAAGTGGACAAGGTTCCTTGTTACCTCTGGATTCCTTCTAGATCCATAGGGCTCCAAGATGAAAGTGGGGGGAGAAGAGAAGGAAGGACCTAGAAGATGATGATTAAACATTCAGTAAGAGGAGAATGATCACATGAATAATAGCACCGTCATACAATGAAATACTATGCAGCTATTAGAAATTGTGGCATGGAAGAATAATGACAATGGCTACTGTTCCCAAAACAACATGCACATCATAAAAGACACAGAAAAGAAGGAAGCCAACAAGAAGCTATAGAAAAAGATGAAGAGTAGGAATCTCAGCATGGTTGGATTAAGGATAAATTTTTTTATTCTTTATGCCTGCTTCCCCATTTTCAGTGCTTCACATATGTGACATATTACTTAAAATTTTTTATTTAAAAAAGGGAAATGCCGACAGAAAAGGGAGAAGAAAACAACAATAATAAAGCACTCATAGCAGAAGGAGGGCAAGTGTTAGCACCTGTGCAACGAATGTGCTGCATTCGTCTGATGGAGAAAGTGCCTGCACTTGGCAATTTGGTGCTTTATATTATAGAGCCAGCAAACTTCTATTTGAAAACTATAGCCAATGTGCTGGAAGCAGCAGTCTCTACTGAAGGTTAAAAAAAAGAACACTCTGGATGCAGGCCTCAGCATGTAGCCACCACTAAGACAAACAGAAATCGTTTCTCACCTGAGAGTAATTATGGTATGTACTGTAACTTGTATCAAAGAGAGTAGGGTAGATACACGAAGTCTCTTATGACACTAAAAAAAAAAAAAAAAGCACCCTTTAATTTTTAAGATCAACAGTCTGTGGGGCGAAATGCCTTCAGACCACTCCTCAGCTGCAAGTGCAACTAACACGGAATTCTGATCCAGACATGAAACCATGTGGATCAGGGAAATCATAGCACTGAAAGGTTCAATAACAAAAAAACAGGAGCCTCACATTTAGCTGCTAAAACAAAGACCTTTGAACACTGTTTATCCATCCTTTCCAGGATGAGAATTCCTTTTTCATAACAAAAAGTTTCCTAATTCCCCATTCACAGTACTTGTAGCTTTTGCTACTGACAGAGCGAAAAAAGATATAACCAAGAAAGCCTACAACAAATTCAGAAAATATTTAAATGACTTGTATGCCATCAATCACAATAGTATCCATAGCTATTTTGGGAACACATTAATATGAATGTTTTTGGAATATAGATTGGAAGAACCCTTTGACAATTTTGAAATCTCCCAGGGGTTAAAGGTTTACATGTTGAGAAGCACTGCTGCAAAGCATATAATATATAATGAAGGAAGACCATAATCTCAAGGACTTTATCTTTCCCAAGGTTATCACTTGAAATACAACTATCACACACTTATAAAAGAAATACACAATTTCATGGTGAGGTGCTAAGCAGAAGAAATGAAAACAGCTATGAATGAGTCACACGCTGTGGGCACGGAAGGGTGTGTGGCACTTCTGAGCCTAGGGGTTTCTTCTGTTGGCTCTGTGACAGAGGTTTAGCATAGAAGTAGGGACATGAGAACCCTGATATGGAGGGGAGGGGGTTCTTGTTTAAAAAGTATGGGATAAAGTTGCCTTCTCTTTCCTTATAAAGCCTTCCTGTGTCATCAGGCTGCCCGCCCCCAACCCCAAAGAAAACAGGGGTGGCCCATAAGTGCCAAAAGAATAACTGTCTGGGCTTTGCATGCTGAAATTGACTTGGCAAGCTCTCCACCTCACAAAGAACACAAAGAGCTTAGTTTAGTCTGTGTGTAAATGCTTCACAATCATTACCAAAACATCCAAAGCAACATGCTCAAGGGAGGGTAATGAAGCTTTGTCTCTCCCCCTTAGTTGTAAGCTTCTGACATCCATTTATTTACTTATAACTCCTAGCAGCAGCCAACCTCCTCAATCAACACGCACTCTTGGCTGCCTTGGGCACGTCCTAACAAAGGGCTATATGGAAGCACACATGGTGGGTAAAAACCCCAAGCTCAATCTATCCCAAACCCATGGACTCTGGAGCATCTGAAGTCTAGATCTATTCAACAGTGCCGGAAAGGGGGCTCTGTACTAAACAAAGAGCGCTGAAAAGCACTCCTTCATACAGATAACGGGCCTAGAGGCTTCAGAAACGGCTTGGTTGACCCATATAGCAGAGGACGTGAGGAGAGCCCAGATGTCAGTTTGAAGAATCCTGAAAGCAGTTTGATCCAAACTTACAGGGTCTAGTCAAAGCCACACTACCCAGGGCAAGTGTGGCTGCATGTGGTTTTCCTGATGCTTTCTGATGCTCCTTCATGCAGACCTCCAGCCTTATTAACAACTTCTTTCCTACCACCTAGAATTAGTTGAATAACGGAGAGGAGCAAAGGAGCATGACCTTAATTCACACTGTGCCCTCATTTCAGACCAAGTCCAGACATTTTTTTTCTTTCTCCCTGGTGCTATGTTCTCCTGTCCTATCACCTTGTCATGATGCAGGTCCTTTGAGCTGACTGACCTTTTCAATTTTGCTGACGTAGTCAAAATTGTACCATGAATGCTGAGAAGGTGTGTCTCCCATGTTTAAACAGAGCAATATTCCAAATGAGAAAGAATTCAGGCAATAGAATGTAGGCTTGCAAAGACTGGGTGGGCTCTGAAGCCAACTGGAATTCCTGCTGTGTCACTTACCAGTTCTGTGGTCTGAAGCGGATGGACTTAGCCTCTTTAAACTCTCCCAAAAAGCACAGATTACAAGTATCTGCCTCATAGTGCATGCAAAAAAGGGAATAATGAGTATAAAGTGCCTTAGCACAGTGCCCGGCCACAAGATAGTAAGTTTTGTGTTGCTGCTGTGTAATGCTGTGTTAGAAACGATTTTAAAAGTCATGGTTGGTAGAAGAGACATGCTAACGAGAACATGGGTAAGCAGACCTTTTTGAATCAGTGCTCTTCATCATCTTGTGTGGAATAGTTATGGCCAGTTGGGACCAAGAAGCCAGTCACTTTATGTTAAGCCCCTCCAAACTGCCAGGATCATAATTCCCTATTGCCTCTCTGCTAAATAACAGGCACCAGTTCCTGACCAAACCCAATTTCTTCAGTTTGCCACTCTCCAGCTTGGCAAGGCATGAAATTACTCACTCTCTGAAAATACCAGTTTAGCATTGACTAAAAGAACTACCCCTTTTCAGCAAGTAAGGCTGAGTAATATACTCTCCTCATGATGCTAAAATCCATTAGTTATTTCTTATCTCATCATAAGAGGGAAGGCATATGCGATGAACCAAGAGATAAAATTGTATAATTGTATCTCCACCAGGATGTTTTACATTCCTGTCATATGCCAGGCACTGGGCATAGTACTTCACACACATGATCTTGCATCTTCCCAACAACCCTGCAAGACAGAGTCCTAAAGAAATGAAGTAAATTGGGTCAAACTGCACAGCATGCAGTGATGGAGGCAGTGCTGTGATTTAGCCTGGCTGGCCCCAAAGACTGTGCAATGCGTCCTCCCGTACACCATGCTATTTCCTACTATTCTGCTTATATTGGGATTCTAAAGAACAACCAGAAGCTCTAGGACACCAAAGATTTGATACGTAACTAGAGTAGATGGAATACTAAAAACAAAACAAAAGCCCTAATTTATAAATTCAAACATGTCATTTTGTCAAAGATTTTCCTTTATAAAGCTTATTCTGAAAGAGTGTCACGGCTGACATACACTGGAAATGTCTTCAAAACCCTTTCAAAGGCCACATACAAAAGCTAACTCCATTATTTTAAGGTCATGATTGATTCCTTGACCAAAAACAGTATTAATTGACCCAAACTCTGACTTGATTCACTAGATTTGGTTTCAAAAACTTTTCCCCATTATCAGAAGTCAAATTCAGTTTTCAATGGACCAGAATTTGCCATAGCTGAGGGATATTACAAAATAAAAAACTACAAAAGTGGAGTTCCAAAACTGTTCTGAACAGTGTCAATGCTGTTAAAATGAGGTCACAGCAACTTTTTCCTCTTTGAAATAATTTTTGCTTTGCTCCTGGGATATAGGTCACTTTTTGGCTTCCCTGTCTCTGCCTGACACACAATCCTTGATGTCTCCTTTCTTTCTTTCTTTTTTTTTTTTCCACATTGCACTCTTTTTTTTTCTTTCTAAAAAGAATCATTTCTTAAAATATTTATGCATCCAATACTATGTTGTCCCTGATGCTTTCTTTTTAAATCTTTTATTATGAACATTTCCAAATATACAAAAAGTACGAAGAATATAGTAAAGCCCATGTACCCATCCCCGTCTTCGACAATCCTCAAAACCTTGTCATATTTACTTTACTTTACACCATGCTTTTATTTTTCCTGGAGTACTTAAAAGTAAAGCCCAGGATATTATGTCATTTCACACTTAGATACTTCATCAGGTATCTGGAAAAATAAAAAAAGACATTCTCCCATATAAATACAATGCCATCAATACATATAATAAAATTAACAATAACTTTTTAACATCATCTAATACATAGTCCACATTCAAATTTCCTTGGTCTTCTTTTTTTATACCCCAGGGATAATCACATCAACTACTACTAAGGTAACCTTTTATTGCCTTGTTAATGACTTTCAAGGCTTCTTCTCATTCATCCTTTTCTCTCTTCTGAAAAAAGCCTCTAAAATGTGAAAGCAGTGTGACTGAATAAATTAGTCTCTTCTTCCAAAAAAAATATTTTAAAACATATCATTATACATTGAAAATATTTTCCTATGTTATTAAATATTCTTTGAAAATTTGACTTTTGCTGGTGGCCTAAATGGTCAGTACTGTATATCCCATGGATTTATTTAATTATTCTCTACTGCTTGTTGGATACTTTGTTGTTTTATCTTCATTACTATGAACAGCCCTGTGGTGAACAGCCTTACATGTGCCCAAGGTTCACCTTTCTATCCTCACCTTTCACCAATGAACACCTCCTTGGCTTCACCCATAAAGATGATTTGATACTCATTACATGCTGTGTTTTTCATCTATCTTCAATCTGTACATATGACTTGGACACTTATCCTCCAAGGCCCAACTTCCCTCTGAGGTGCTTTCACTGAGTCCCTTTGGCGGAGTAGTCATTTCCTCTCAAATGCTCCCAAAATACTTTGTACAGTGGACATGATTTATTGGTATCTTGTATTTAATCATGAACCTATATTTTTACCACACTAAGCTGTGCGCTTCTCAACACTTCAATTCTTTTTTTTTCTGTAAAACAAGCAGAATAATACTAACTCCGTGTGTCTGAATTTTTAAAAAGAGGTAAAGAACAGAAAGTATGAATCATACTATTTGGCGGAGAACTGGAGTTTTACAAAAGTCAGTTTCCTTCTTTTCCTCTAATAAGAGAAATTATAAATGTGTCAGACTACACTTATATGCCTGGGAGGCAAGGAGTTAAACTTCCCCCAAATTACAGGAAGATATACTGAGCATAGGGAAATGTTGGGAAAGGGGAAGTAAAATCACTACAAGGTTGAGTACAGCCCAGGGACTTTACCAGTTGCAACATTTTCTCTATAACAATCTCTCTATTCTAGTCACTATTCTAGTCACAGGTCCTTAGATAAAAGAATAGAAAGGAAAAAAGTCATGTTAAAATCTATAGACGTGAACTCTCGATCTCTGAACCTCTTGTTCACCTCTGAGCTCTTTATTATGCTGGGTTGGTCTAGCCAAGAGAAGCCCTTAAAAGGCATTCTCAGGCCTATAGTCACCTAGTGGGTAAAGAAGAGGTTGAGAAAAATAAAATTTGTGGGAGACTTTGGGTACTCTCAAAGATGCATTTGTATCTTTTAGGATTCATATCTTCGGAGAGCTGGAAGAAATAGGAGTTGGTTTCTGAAAATGTACTGTTGCTGCGGAAACATCAACAGAGCTGTAGGCAAGATCTGGATTCTGGGGCTGGCTCTAGGCATGACCATGGGCACATCAGTAAACCTCCCTGGGCCTCAGCTGCAGAATAAGGGATCTGACAAAACTCGTTCCAAGAGCCAAAAGGACAAAAATTCAAAGAGAATAGAAAGGTTAAATGACTGGCTCAATATCACTGTACTTCTAAGAAAAACCAGAGAACAGAGTTGGAAAAAATATGAAAAGTGGTGTAGTTTGAAAACTGTTAAAAGAATCATATGATTTTCAAGAGCTCTGACCTAGTGCTGTGAGTGCGGCATTTAGAAATGTATTTAAAGCTAATTTGGACTATATTTAAATAATTTTCTTTTTCTGTTCTATTCCACAAAGATCTGGAAAACATTCCCAACCCTGTGTCAACCTTAAATGAGAAAAGAATCTTTAAAGAGCCACTGATTTGTAATGGAAAATTTGGATAAATCAACTATTTATACTCTGAGATTTTTATATTTCTTTTTGTCCTTTCTTCAGAACACACAGCTAAGAAAAGCCATGATGTAAGTCTGCTCTATTAGACCTCATTGGCAGACTGTTTATTCTGTATCTACAGTGTAGCAGCTTTTCTGACTACAGCACTTAGTGGACAAGCAACCAAAGAACAAGCTTAAAACAACAACAACAACAAAAAGTGTGAGCTTTGATTAATTTAGCATGAGCCCAGAGAGAAAGAGGTGTCAGAAGACCTAAGTTTTCATCATCTTTGATCCAAGATATATTAGCCAAAGTTATTTAAGTTTTCTGAATCTCATATTCCTTATACTGCAAAACAGGAAAATTACCTATCTACTCATGTATCAAGCAATGTACACATGAAAGTATTATTATAAGCACTCACCTGATAAGCTAAACTGGAATGAGTCTTCAATAAATGTCTACTGTCAAATTTCTAGATCTACACTTAAAATTCAAATTGAAATCCAACATCAGAAGAACTACTGAGATCTTCTCTAAATATATACACTCACCAATTCACTGCTTTCATTGTGTTTAGTATCTGGGAAATTATGCCCGACTATTTCATGCATTTCTTTAAGAAACAACCTGGCCTAATGAAGAGTAGGTAGGTCTAATGGGGTATAATCAAAATGTGTGTGTGAGACCATGTGCTGCGTGACAGAAACTAGGCAACTTGGTATGAGAAGTCATTGAAGAAGCTGAGAATGTTTCATTTGGAAAAAAGAATAGAGCCCTTCCCATTGAACGAAGAATGGTGTGACATAAGGAATAGCCTTGTTTGATTTAGCTCTGGAGGCAAAAGCAGGATAAATGCATGAAGTTCCTGGGAGTTGGATTTCAGCTCACAAGGACAGGACGTACTTTCTGACACTTAGAGCCGCATAACAATTGAGCAGGTGATAAAAGAAAACACTGATTGCTGGCTACTGTGGTGGGGATGGATGAGATGACTACTACACTGCCTTCTAAACCTTACATTTGATTCTTTTCTTTCTGTGACTTTGACTTTCTATGAGGACACAGAATTGTTGGGAATATGGGCCTGAATCCCCGCCCCCCCCCCACCTCCAACTTCCACTCCTGTCTCTGAAGCCTTGTCCATGCTCTCCCTACAAGGAAAAATACCATTAAGGAAATGTTTCAATGACTTTTACTGAAAATAGAAGGAAAAAAAAAATAAAGGGGCCAATGCTAAATTAGGTTATCTGGTTTTCAATGTGTCTTTTTTTAGCCATCAGATAGCTTTACTGCAGTTGGCTGAATTTAGTGTCTTCAAATGTGGGTGGCTAGGGCAATAAAAGGAAATAAATTTTTATTTTTTATTTTAAGAGAAACCAAATAAAATACTCAACAAGATTTTTTTCCCTAATGTGGCCATGCTAGCACAACCTGGCTGTTTTGCAACTGGGCACTATTAACATCTATTTATAGCCAGTATTTTCATAGATGAATCACATTTACCATGAGACAGTTAATATTAAGGGCTCAACCAGCTCTGCTGGGAACCCCATAATCTTACTACATCTCTTTCCATTCCCCTTTGAGGGAACTAAGTTATAGCTGAATAGTTCCATGCAGAAAGATGGGGAATCCAAGTGGAAATGTAAAGCTAGCAGACAGCATGTTCCCTAAATTAAGCAAACTATGGGATGTTAAATACATTCAAATTTTAGGCCCTGGATCACTGCCAGCTCTGTCCCTTGGAGATGAGCACCCTACAGTTAGCACAGGCTCACTCTGCATTATGTAGCCCTCTTGTCATCAGAATAATTCACCTCAAATTTCCTACTGAACTGAATTTAAATGACACTGCTATATACAAGATGTCACGTACATAAAATCAGAACTAATGATTGTTAAATATGCTGTCAAATAAACAGATGGCATACAGTGTATCTTCAGTTCATTTGATGTGTGTATGTGGGAAGGTAGGGGTAAGGGAGGCCTAAGGTCAGGGTATATATGATCAAACATTTTTAAAATTCAGTGACATTAACTGGAGATTTCTGGTAAGTCTTGGGGATCTAGAGTCACTTCTTCACACAGTGTGTGCACATACACCCACACTCTGTACTTTGTATAGGCACCGGCACTACCTTGATACTGATAGTCATTTGTCTTTGATATCTCCTCTAAGAGTCTCCACTCTTAATTTACCTTTACCAAGCCCTTTCTTAACAGAATTTACTTCAGGCTAAAATTCTAAGATTAAATAAGGTAAAACAAAGCACTTAAAACAACTGCACTTGGCCTGTGGTAAGAGGTCTATACATATGAGCTACTCACTAGTTTCTCAGTACAGGCATACATCAGAGATTCAGGTTCAGTTCCAGATCACCCTAATAAAGGGAATATTGCAATAAAGTGAGTCAAATAAATTTTCTGGTGTTCCAATTTACATTATACTGTAATCTATTAAGTGTGTAGTAGCATTATGTCTAAAAACACAATGTATACACCTTAATTAAAAAATACTTTATTTACTGCTAAAAAAGGCTAACCATCATCTGAGCTTTCAGTGAGTTGTAATATTTTTGCTGGTGGAAGGTCTTGCCTCAATGTTGATGGCTGCTGACTGACCAGGATGGTGGTTTCTGAAGGCTGGGATTGCTGTGGTAATTTCTTAAAATAAGACAACAATGCACTCTTCCTTTAATGAAGGATTTCTCTCTAGCAGGTGATGTTGTTTGACAGCATTTTACCCACATTAGAATTTCTTTCAAAATAGAGTTAATCCTTTCAAATCTGCTTCTTTATCAACTAAGTTTATGAAATATTCTAAATCCTTTGTTGTCATTACAACAATCTTCACAGCATCTTCACTAGGAGTAGATTTTATCTCCAGAAACCACTTTCTTTGCTCATCCATAAGAAGCAACTCATCAGCAGTGAAAGTTTTATCATGAGCTTGCAGCAACTCAGTCACCTCTTCAGATGCCACTTCTAATTCTACTTGCTATTTCCGCCACATCTGCAGCTGCTTCCTCTACTAAAGTCTTGAACTTCTCAAAGGCATCCATGAGGGTTGTAATCGACTTCTTCCAAACTCTTGTTAATGTTGATACCCTTCTCATCAATCACAAATGTTCTTGATGGTGTTCAGAAGGTTTTCAATGTACTTTGCCCATATTCATCAGGGGAATCACTAAATAGGGCAGCTATAGTCTTACAAAATCTATCTCTTAAATAATAAGACTTGAAAGTCAAAATTACTCCTTGATCAGGGATACCTGGGTGGCTCGGTTGTGTCTGACTGTTGATTTTGGCTTAGGCTATCAACTCAGGGTCCTGGAATAGAGCCCCACATTGGGCTCCCCACTCAGGAGGGAGTCTGCTTCTCTCCCTCTCCCTCTGCCCCTCCCCTGCTTGCACTTTCTCTAAAAGTAAATAAATCTTTAAAAAAAAAATTACTCTTTGATCCATGGGCTGCAGAATGGATGCTGTGTTAGCAGGTATGAAAACAACAATCATCTCATTGCACATCTCCATCAGAGCTCTTGGGTGACCAGGTGCAGTGTCAATGAACAGTCATATGCTTTTATCCCCCCTTCATTTCTTTTTTTAAGGTTTCATTTATTTGACAGAGAGAGAGACACAGCGAGAGAGGGAACACAAGCAGGGTGAGTGGGAGAGGTAGATGCAGGCTTCCCACCGAGCAGGGAGCCCTGATGAGGGACTCCATGTCAGGACCCCAGAATCATGACCTAAGCTGAAGTCAGACGCTCAACAACTGAGCCACCTAGTCATGCCGAGAGCATGACTCTTGATCTCGGGGTGGTGAGTTTGAGCCCCATGTTGGGGGCAGAGATTACTTAAAAAATAAAATCTGAAAAAAAAATGCCATTCCAGTCAAAGCCTTGGAAATAGAACCAAACTTTTCAATGGTGTCTTGTTACAAGGAAACAGATTCTTGTTACAAGGAAAACATTCCCACTGAACTTATGCAAATAATTTATAATTGCCATAAAAGAAATAAAAATATTTTATGATTGCCCTAAAAGAATCCTGGAGGGTTACAGGTGTGGAGAAAAGGTAAGTATTTGAATTTGTTTACAAAAGAACATTTTTATCACATTTCTCTAAGTTGTAGATATATTTTTTTTTAAAGATTTTATTTATTTATTTATTTCAGAGACCAACAGACAGATAGTGAGAGAAAGCATGAGCAGGAAGGAGAGGGAGAAGCAGGCTCCCCACTGAACAGGGAGCCCAACGACGTGGGGCTCCACCCCAGGACCCTGGGATCGGGACCAGAGCCGAAGGCAGACACTCAACTGACTGAGCCACCCAGGTGCCCCTGTAGATATCTTAATAGAAAAAATTTCCTTAAATGTGGAAGAGCAAACATGGGGCGGGGGGACAACATATTTTGAACAGGAGTCATTAAAAACGCTCACCTTTTTTCTTAAAAACAAACAAACAAAAAACCCAATCATCATTTTCCTGAATTCATTCAGTTCCACGTTATTACTTTTTGTTCTGTTTAAATGCAGCTTTTTCATAAGTTCTGGAAATTCATAGTTTAGTTTTATGATCTTAAGGTTACGAGAAACCTGTATTTGTCAAAGGTCCTTTTTGTGAATCTTCCTGAAGCTGAACTATATTTTGCAAGAGCATCAGAACGGTAACTGTAAATGACACAAGAGTCAAAAATGGACATGGATATTGTATGAAACCAGAAAAGACCCCGAATAGCCAAAGGAATGTTGAAAAAGAAAACCAAAACTGGTGGAATCACAACTCTGGACTTCAAGATCAATGACAAAGCTGTAATCATCAAGACAGTGTGGTACTGGTACAAAAACAGACACACAGATCAACTGAACAGTCATATTTTGAAAGGAATCTCTTTTTATGAGCAGTAGGTCTCAACAGTGGGCTTAAAACATTCAATAAACCATGTTGTCAACAGACGTGCTATCATCCAGGCTTTTTTATTCCATAAATAAATTTATAAATATATAAATTTATTCCATAAAAAATTTTTATAGCATAATTCTTAAGGGCCCTAGGAATTTTTGGAATGGTAAATAAGCACTGGTTTCAACTTAAAGTCACCAGCTATAGTAGCCCTTAAAAGAGTCGGCTTGTCCTTTGAAGTTTTAAAGTCAGGCATTGATTTCTCCTCCCTAGCTATGAAGGTCCTAGATGGAATCTTCTTCCAATAGAAGGCTCTTTCATCTCCACTGAAAATCTGTTGTTCAGTGCAGCCACCTTCATTAGTGATCTTAGCTAGATCTTCTGGACAATTTGCTGCGTCACCTGGCACTTTTATGTTATGGAGATGGTTTCTTTCCTTAAACCTCATGAACCATCTACTAGCCTCCAACTTTTCTTCTGCAGCTTCCTCACCTCTCTCAGTCTTTAGAGCATTCAAACAAGTAAGTGCCTTGTTCTTGACAAGGTTTTGACTCACCAGAAGGTTGTGGGCTGGCGTGATCTTCTAACTAGACCACTAAAACTTTCTCCATATCAGTAATATGGCTGTTTTGCTTCCTTATCAATTCATGTGTTCACTAGAGTAAGCACTTTAAATTTTTTTCACGAACTTTTCTTTTGCATTCACAACCTGACCAACTGTTTGGCACAGGGGTCTGGGTTTCAACTTTTCAGTTTGCAACATGCCTTCCTCACTAAGCTTAGTCATTCTACAGAGATACATGCAATACTTCCTTTCACTTGAATACTTAGAGGCCATTATAGTGTCACTACTGGATTAATTTCAATACTGTGCCTCAGAGAATAGGGAGACCCTCAGGACAGGGAGACAGAGAAATGGCTGATTGGTGGAGCAGTCAGGACACACACAACATACACTGATTGAATTCATCATGGGTGTGGGTTAGAGCTGCCCCCAAATAATTACAATACTAACATCAAAGATCACTGACCACAGATCACTATAATAATATAATTGTTATGAAAAGGCCTGAAATATTGCAAGAATTACCAAAATGTGATCATGAGACATAAAGTAACTGCTATTAGAAAAATAGTGCTAATAGACTTTCTCAACAGAGGTGCCACAAACCTTCAACTCGTAAAAAGTGCAGTATCTGCAAAGCACAATAAATGAAGTGCAATAAAAAGAGGTACACCTGATACTGTTTTTCTAACTTTCTAGCCAGATGAATTATCTTTACAATGAAGCAGTTCCTACTCAGAGCCAACCAGCTCTGCTGAGGATTGCATGATTCAATCATTCAGTGAATCCCTGCTGATGTACAAATCTTTGGGAACTAGGGATACAGACATAAACAGGGGACTTTCCTCACAAAGCATAAATAATAAATCTATTATACCAGGTACCCTTACTTCCATTTTGTATTTGAAGGCTCAGGGAGGTTTAGTAACCACGTGTGGTCTAGACAGAGCTAACTTATTGAAGCTATGATTTAAGCCCAGATCTTTATAATTCCACAATCTCATACTCCTTCTATTATGCTCTGCCTATGCCATACCCAGGTATAAAAATAAACTAGAACACATTACCTAGCACAATACCTGTACAGTAGGTACTTCGTAAATGTTTGTGAATAACTTAATGCTGAACTAGGATTTTTTCCTTTACTATGTATGTCTTATAAGATCCTAAATAGACAGAGCATAGTAATTTGCTGGACACTTTGGGTCCAGTCTGCCCAAGTTAGGATGTGCTACTTTCTAGCTGTATGAGCTCAGCAAATTACCTAACAGCTACAAGCCTCAGTCTTCTCCTCTGCAAAATGAGGATGAATAACAGTTTTGTGAAGACTAAATGAGTTAATCAAAGGAAAGCATTTAGAACAGGCCTATATTTGGTAAATACTGAATAAGCTATCGCTATTACGATTATTTTCTTCCCTAAGTTGGAGTTTTGATCAGCTAACTCAGTATCATAGTAACTGATCAAGACCAAAAATAATTTCTTTTATTGAGGCTTTTCCTTTATACAAGTAAAATATCCTCTTTTCCAACATTCAAAGAGGAAAATAAACAGGTACATGGAGACGAAATTATGTCTAAACAGTACCTGATTATGTATAGTAAGCATTTTTTGATATCCAAAATTAGTAAAGAATGATTAAGAAAATTTAACTTTAGGGGCACCTGGGTGGCACAGTGGTTAACCGTCTGGCTTCGGCTCAGGGCGTGATCCCGGCCTTATGGGATCGAGCCCCACATCAGGCTCCTCTGCTGGGAGCCTGCTTCTTCCTCTCCCACCTCCCCCTGCTTGTGTTCCCTCTCTCGCTGGCTGTCTCTCTCTCTGCCAAATAAATAAATAAAATCTTAAAAAAAAAAAAAAGAAAAAAAAAAGAAAATTTAACTTTATTTATTCAGTTATTTATTTATTTATTTATTTATTTATTTATTTATTTATTGTGCTTGTATTGGGTTTATTTTTTTAATAATGTTTTTTATTATATTATGTTAGTCACCATACAATACATCCCTAGTTTTTGATGTAAAGTTCCAAGATTCATTACTTGCATATAACACCCAGTGCACGATGCAATACGTGCCCTCCCTAATACCCATCACCAGCCTATCCCATTCCCCCACCCCCCTCCTCTCTGAAGCCCTTAGTTTGTTTCCCAGAGTCCATAGTCTCTCATGGTTCATTCCCCCTTCTGTTTACCCCCCCTTCTTCTTCCCTTTCTTCTCTTACCGATCGGTAGGAGAAGAAAGAAAATTTAATTTTTATAATAAGGAGTTGGCTAGAAGTTTGTGTGTATTGGAAGCTGAATAAGCCACTATTTACATTTGGCTATTTCCTTAACTAAATTAAGTAAATAGCTGCAAATTCTTTACTTGTCCTTCTCCTGCATAGACACATCCTTACCAAAGATCCACCATGATTTCAACCAGCTTAAACCCAAGAAAAACTGACCGAGGTCACCACATAGGAAAACAAAACAGAATCTGCTTCTCAGGGCCAAATGAACTGTATTTGTATCCATAGATACAACACAACAGAGAATCACAGAGTTCCAAAGTGGGAAGCCCCAGGACCTCAGAGATCATCTAGTCTCAAGCCCCAATCCTGTCAGGGGATCTAGAGGGTGAGGAACAGGATAGAGGTCAAGGGAAAGAACCCCTGGTCCTTGTTCCAGCCTAAATGATCTCTTAGGGCCAACCTAGCCCAACATCCTCATTTTATAAGTGACAACCCAGAGCCCGGCTAATTAAAAGCAGAGCTGAGATCAGAAGCCAGGTTTCCTGAATCCCAGTCTATCACTCTCTTACACTCCTGAGGGCTGCCATTCTGTGGCTATGATAGTCACAGATAATGCGTTGCACTGTGTTAAACTGACAACTAAGCAGGATTTCTCTTTCCAAAACCATTAGACATTATGTTACTGCTAGCACTTTATGAAAAGAGCAAGGCATCATTATTTCGTATAAACAAAAGCAACTTTCCATTCCTTTTTTGGGGGGGAGGGTAACCTGAAAATCCCAAACCACTGTTGCCATTACAAAATATTTCTTTTCCTCAGTACACACCCCTGGGCAAAGCACAGATGCATTAAAATTTTGCCAAGACAAACAATGAAGTCACTGATAATATAAAGCATGAAGTATCATGAAATTCATGTCTTTGTTTTCTTCCTCTCCATACTTAATTACTTCTCATTACTGATCATTTTGTGGTTGTTGGCACAAGGGCAAGGAAACTCCACCACTGTAAACATGCGGAGACATATAACACCTCAGTAGACCAGAAGTCTGCATACGACAGATCTGTTCACAAATCAATGTGCATGCTGTCGAGAATGTTGATGCCACCACAACCCCAGCCCCCAAAGAGGATTATCAGTCTTCGAAAAACTCTAATCACTTTAAAAAAGAATAAGCAAAGTATCAAAACATTTTAGGTCATTCCTTTTTATCATTTATAAATATGATCATTACCAAAGCACTTGTGGTTTCCTGAAAGATTTCACCTAACCCACCTCAAAAGTGAGTCAAAGGAAGCTGGGATATATACAGAGTTTCATTCAAGTTTTCTGCAGCAGCTCGGCTTGCCTTTAACTCAAAGAGTACTTATAAGAAATGCTTATTAAACTACTTTCCTTAATAGAAGCTTACACTATCTTGTAATTCTAGAAGGCACACCTTGGGTAAAATTAATCCAGAGGAATCATTATTGATTAGCAGCAGAATACAAGTTGATTCTTATCAATAGAGTACTGTTGGGGCACCTGGGAGGCTCAGTAGGTTAAATGTCTGACTTTGGCTCAGGTCATGATCTCAGGGTGCTGGGATTAAGCCCTGGGCTCTTTGCTCTTCGGGGAGTCTGCTTGTCTCTCTTCCTCTGCCCCTCCCCCTGCTCATGCTCAAGAGTTCTCTCTTTCTCTCAAATAAATATTTTTTTTTTTTAAAAGGGCTACTGCTCCACATACGAATATGTGGGTAAGAGAAAGCACAGGAATACACCATAGAAATCATTAACCCCCCCCCCCACACACAAAACCTTATGCTTCCAAGAAACTGAAAAAAGTAAAGCATATTTTACCCCTTTTAACTAGACATTTAGGGGCGCCTGGGTGGCTCAGTTGGTTAAGCATTCGACTCTTGATCTCAGGGTTGTGAGCTCAAGCCCTGTGTTGCGCTCCATGCTGGGTGTGGAGCCTACTTAAAAACAACAACAACAAAACAAAAACTAGACATTTATTCAATTTTCATGAAAATCTGAATCTGTAAGTGTTGTACACTTACAGTTTTTAAAAAACTGTAAATTTTTAAAAATGCTGTAGTTAACTCTTCCCAACTCTTTCTATTCCTCTGCAATGTGACCTTGCAGCTCCAACAATCAAGAGGTGAAATCTCTGACTCCACTTCTTGAATTGGGGTTGGCCTTGTGACGTTCTCTTGACAGTAAGAACATGGCCTTAAAATTTCAGCTGTCATACTCTTGAAATGCTGCCCTGAAACCACCATGTGAGGAACCCTTGTCTAGCCTATCAGAGGTTGAGAGCCCATGTGGAGCAGAGATAAGATGATCCAGCTGAGGTCTACTAGCCCAACTAGTTGACAGACAGAAATGTGAATAAGCCCATCTTAGACCATCAAGGCCCAGGTGAGCTTCAAGATGACGTAAGCTGCAGAATGAACCACAAAATTTTGAATTATTGGTATTTAGCCACCACCTAAGTTTTGATGTAGGCCACAAAGTAGAAGAAGAAACCAGACGCCTTGTGGAATACCCATGATGTATGAAGCATCAGGTCAAATACCCTATGGGAGACCTAAATAAATGGAGATTAATAACAGAAGAAATGGGTGGCCTTGTCCTTCATGGGTGAACGCATCTATAAATGAAGTGGCACTTAATATTTATCTGTTTTACCAATTTTTTAGTATATGTGTTGTTGAAGCTAGCACAATATCTGTTTTAAATATATCTAGTCTATGTTAAGAACCTGCCATTATTCCTACAGGTCAGAACAAGGGTCTTCCTGGAATGTTCAAGACAACCCAGTGGGGTAGGAAAAAATAATTAGATATGTTTATTTTTTAATTACTATTTTTAATTTTCATTTTTGGATGTTTTCATATCATACACTATATACATGTTTTCATAAGGTACATAGCATAATATATAAACATTATTTATATATACATAAATATATATATAATGGGATTTTCCACAGTCGTATCTACCACAGATGCTCAACCTTCCATCCCTATACAAAAAATATACTTTTGTATGCTTTGCTTTTCTCAAATAAATGAATTCTTCCTTGGCTATCTAGGGAAGAATCTGTGATAACTATTATCACAGATCATTGTTCATCTGTACTGTGATTACTTAGCAAGGCTATAAGCATGTTTCAGATAGGGTGTTCATTCATTATATTCATTATATTCATTCATTCATTATATTCATTCCAGGCAATGTGTCTGTAACTGTTTGTCTTTGGCAGTACAGGACAATGGCATTATGGCATGATTTTTAGAGTACAGGTTCTGGAGCAAGGTTCTGGAGCAAGGTTGCCTGGATTCAGATCCCAGTTCTGCCAGTTATTAGCTGTGCAAACTTAGAAAAACAATTCTCAGTTGAAAATTAACACTGGGATTATTTCCTTAAGAATTGTCTTTTAACTATAACATCTTTTTTTTTTTTATTTTAATGTTTTTTTATTATATTATGTTAGTCACCATACAGTACATCCCTGGTTTCTGATGTAAAGTTTGATGATTCTTTAGTTGCGTATAACACCCGGTGCACCATGCAACACGTGCCCTCCTTACTACCCATCACCAGTCTATCCCATTCCCCCACCCCCCTTCCCCTCTGAAGCCCTCAGTTTGTTTCTCATAGTCCATAGTCTCTCATGCTTCATTCCCCCTTCTGATTACCACCCCTTTCTTTATCCCTTTCTTCCCCTACCGATCTTCCTAGTTCTTATGTTCCATAGATGAGAGAAATCATATGATAATTGTCTTTCTCTGCTTGACTTATTTCACTTAGCATTATCTCCTCCAGTGCCGTCCATGTTGCAGCAAATGTTGAGAATTCGTTCTTTCTGATAGCTGAGTAATATTCCATTGTATATATGGACCACAGCTTCTTAATCCAGTCATCTGCTGAAGGGCATCTCAGTTCCTTCCACGGCTTGGCTATTGTGGACAATGCAGCTATGAACATTGGGGTGCNGTGGACAATGCTTCTATGAACATTGGGGTGCATATGGCCCTTCTCTTCACTACGTCTGTATCTGTGGGGTAAATACCCAGTAGTGCAATGGCTGGATCATAGGGTAGCTCAATTTTTAACTTTTTAAGGGACCTCCACACTGTTTTCCAGAGTGGTTGTACCAAGTTGCATTCCCACCAAAAATGTAGGAGGGATCCCCTTTCTCCACATCCTCTCCAACAATTGTTGTTTCTTGCCTTGCAATTTTTGCCATTCTAACTAGTGTAAGGTGGTATCTTCAGTGTGGTTTTGATTTGAATTTCCCTGATGGCTAATGATTTTGAACATTTTTTCATGTGTCTGTTAGCCATTTGTATGTCTTCATTGGAAAAGTGTCTGTTCATATCTTCTGCCCATTTTATGATTTGTTTATTTGTTTCTCGTGTATTGAGTTTGAGAAGTTCTTTGTAGATCTTGGATACCAGTCCTTTATCTGTGGTGTCCTTTGCAAATATATTCTCCCATTCCGTGGGCTGTCTCTTAGTTTTTTTGACNCCTCTTAGTTTTTTTGACTGTTTCCTTGGCTGTGCAGAAGCTTTTTATCTTGATGAAGTCCCACAAGTTCATTTTATTTTTTGTTTCTCTTGCCTTTGGAGATGTGTCATGAAAAAGGTTGCTTTGGCCGATGTCGCAAAGATTGTTGCCTATGTTCTCCTCTAGGATTTTGATGGATTCCTCTCTCACATCGAGGTCTTTCATCCATTTGGAGTTT